>NC_053025.1:165365544-165478835 GCF_003073215.2 Triticum urartu
CCTCTCTCCCCCACCACCCGCCTCCACCAAACCCTAGAGTAAGCTGCCGCCGCCACCACCAATGCCACCACATTGTGCCACTGTCGAGCACTACTCCCCTTGCTCTTCCGCCTCCACCGCCGGTCACGACTCCACCTCAACTGCCGGTCAAGAATCCCCTCCCCCACCTCTCCGCACCACCAAACCCTAGAACAAGTCCTCGCCGCGACCATATGGCGATGCTTCAAGGACATCTACGCCACACTAACGGGGAAGAAGATTGCAGCGAAGAAACCCCGAGGACACAAGACAGCAGGTATAATCTTCTTAACCCACCCCACGCCTGCCTATTTGTCGTTCATGCATATGTATGTCTAATGGGTGTGTGGTAAAAGTGTTTTTCTTGTGTTTGATTTAAGTTGCAAGTGTTTCTTGTCCATTAGAGTTCTGGCCATACCTATGAAAAAGGGCTTGTGCCGTCAAGTGTAGATTTGGGTCACATATTGTTGCAAACTTAATCACAAAAATAGTACTTTGTTATTAACTACAGATTATACACATAGTAATTTGTGCTCATGTGTTCACTCATCTTGGAACCATCGCTGCATCCTTTGGAGGAGTCGCGCATCAAAACATGCATAAGGAACAATTCAATGCTGCAAACACTCGGAATTCCTGCACTATCGACATTGTTTGCAGCCAAAACTGTCATTTCACCTGAAAATAATAATCCCAAGCATAGTAGCAATGATTCTGAAGCTGAGTACCATCCTAACGAGGACAATACCAGTGAAGGAGATTCATCTGATGATAGTTTAGTAGATGAAACAGATGCACTGCAGTCCGCACCTGCTACTAGCTCAAACTCTAAGGTGTTAATTTCCTCCATCTAGTCATTCATTGCTTAGATATGTTGCTTGTTTGCTGTTGTAGCAGAACTCTGTTACTTTTTTTTGATTAAACCATGTTTTCATATCTATCAGGGTTGTAATAATACTAGTCAGAAAACTAGTAAGAAAAGATCTGCTGCCATGCCACCTGGTGGAGTAAAGCCTCGGCCTCCGAAGAGAGTTCATGCAAACCTCCCACAGGTACGCGGCGGTCCTAAACAAACGGTTTTTAACACCTTTCCGCAACGACATTCGGAACTGTCACCAAGTGAGTGTGGGCGATAGGGGGATCCTTCCCACACGGCCCAGAAACCGTCGGGGGTATGTCGTTCGGGCACACACGCTCGGCAAAATGAGGTCGTGTGCGACTGGTTAGCACTCAAATATAGAAATACATACAGTAGTGCTAAAAAATACAATTATACAGGCGAAATTATTTATGGTCGTAAGTACATCCCACGTAATTAGTCACCGCTAAACGTTTCCGTTCGTATATACATCCCACAGAGTCACTCCAAAGAAAACGTTTGGACAAGGTGGCGTAACGCAAACAGTTTTCAAGAGAATGTCGTGTGTGATTGTTCATTGATCCAACACGGTTTATTCTTAGAAACTGTGTGCGTTGCCTGAGGCCATCGCCCATGGTGTTTTCTCATTAACCATTTGCAATAGGAAAACCCAATTAGCAAGCTAATTGGACAATTAGAGGGCTAATTGACCTATTATTAATAATCCATTTACTAATCTAATTGACATTCATATTAAGTAGATAATATATTCCATTTCCATATTAAGGAAGCAGGATTTTATAATTGAAATACATCATAGTACAACATGATATAGCTTCAGCACCGAGCCACCCCATTACACAACTACACCAGCAGCAAGTTTCACATGCAACATCTAGAACCTTTCAAAATTAGCATCATATACAGTACATAGAGAAATGCATCTCATATGGAAAACTGCTGAAGCGGAAGGCGAATATTGAGCCTTCATTCATGTTGAAGGTCTTTGCAACTTTAGGCCAATGCCTATGGATGATTGACCGTCCATCCTTCGACCTCTTCAGGAACACTTCAATATTAAACCGTGGGTATTGTATGAACACTCTCCTCGCCTCCTGACCACAGAGATGGTTGTAGAGGTAATCATCAGTGAAGCCTGAAAACAAGGATGTGCATAAATATCTTCTCTATATTGGAAATGTGGCAAAGGAATACAAAAAGGCAAGGTATAATAGTTAGTACCATCTTGTAAACCTCAGTGCTTCCCATTGTTGCCCTGCAACACATATAAGGTAGTTAGTCATTAGGTTAAGTATGCTATCAGTAAAATATTTTGATGAAAAATAAGCACATTGCAGATTCATCAGATTAATTCAAGCCACATGGAAAACCCATTTATACAAACCAAGCATGATTAAGAACTAGGAAATATAGCACTTGTATATGTTTCTCATGTATTAAGTGCATCCAAATTCAATTTATTCCTCACATGGTATACAATAAGAGAATGCAGCCACATCAATTGAACATCGCATTGCAGAATTGAACCAAGCAGTTAACTAAACACCACAACAAATGAACCAAACGTTACCTGAGCACCACATTGCACAATATAGCATACTCCTAATAGAAGATCAGAGAGTTAACCAAACCAAGAATGCTTAGAAACTTGTAAATATTGCACCTTGAAAAATTAAACAACACATTTGCAGAATTGAACCAAGCAGTTAACTGAACACCACATTGTACGATATACAGAACATATACACTATAGCAGAAGATTGCATGGTAAAAGTAGATAGCACAATTCACTAGAATTTGTTAAGGAAAGGCAGTAGCTAGCAAATTGAGCATGGATCCTTATAGTGAGCTAATAAGACAAGCTACTCCTCATTGTCGGAGATATCGATGATGATTGGCTCCTTGGACATGGAAGAGGGCGAGGCCTCCACATAATGGGTGCCCTCGTTGTAGTGGTGAGTTGCCTGAGCCGCTCCGGGCAGCAACCTACTGGCTCTCGAGATGAGGTAAGCACATGCACGCTGAGAAAACACCTCGTGGTCTTCATCGAAGGCACTGACGGTGGCCTCGAGAAAAGGCCACGACCTGTCGTTTAAAGCAGCCAACCGCGTCGCGGCGTTGGCGCGTGAGGCGTCAACGGTGGCCTCGACGGTGAGGTGCTCCTCCCAGATCTGGGGGTTGTCACGAATGGCAGCCATCGCGACCTCATCTGCGCGTGCGGCCGCGATTTGCTTCTTCGCTGCCAAATGCTCCTTGAGGTCCTGGCTATACTGCGTGCACCATGGCTTAGGCCGGCGCTTATTTGGTGGAGGGGTTGGTGATTTGGGTGGAAGGTGTCACGCTCGCGCCGGCGGTCGGGGCATGTGGGATGTGGAAGGAGGAGGAGGATGGGGGTCGGGTGTGAATTACCTGCCTGGATAGGCGAGGCCGAGCAGCGTGAAGGAGGGTCGCCAGCGAGGAGGCGGCGGCGCTGCAAGCAAGGAGTGAAGGTTTCAACTTGGAAAGGAAGGCGGAAACATGGGAAATGTGGCTTTTGGTAAGGGGGGGGTGGGGAGGTAGATATTTCTGTAGAAGCCGAAAATTTAGAATTGCTTCAGCCAAAAAACTGGCGCGCAAATTGTCATCAGACACGGTCCCTTATTCAGAGCGGGCTGTGGACTGTAGCCGTCGCACCTTCTTGCGTAAACCATATGTGTACTATACTCCGACGGTGCTCCAAGATATTTTGTATTGCATCTCACATGGTTGGTTATAATAAACTATGTGGGATCTACTTTATTTTTCGTCTAGATTTGAATTACATAATGGGGTCACAGCGGCCATGGACAGTGTTTGAATTGCAAGACCTTTTATCTGCAGTGATCATAAAAGAATTATTCAGGGTTCGTTTGGACATTTTTATGCATTAAGTGAGTTTTCAATGCATTTATGTGAATAATTCAAATTTGAACTACATGCACATGCTCCCGTGCATATAAATTGGTTGAAAAATCAAATCTTTGTCCTAGGGTGCATGCTTAGGTCCCATGGAAGAAATGGGAATGAATGTCAAACACCCTGCCACCGTCACTCGGCCACAAACATTGAGATACATGGTTTTTAAATTCTATTAAATCCAAAACTCGTCTGAAATTCATGAAACATGGCATGCTATCATGGAGCGGCATCCACATGCCGTGGTAAAATTTTTGTCCCATTTGGGGCAGGTTTGGGTAAATGCTTCTCAGAAACCAGAGCTTCTCACAACAAGCATGATGGTTTCGGTAGGGAACGCCCCAACTTTGGGGACGAAATGATATCCATTGCCTCTTATTGCTTTCAAATTTTTTATCGTGTCAACATAGAACAACAGGAGTGTTTTGTTATTTTTTGTGATTTTTCAGGGTTCGTTGGGACATTTTTATGCATTAAGTGAGTTTTCAATGCATTTATGTGTAACGCCCTCGATGCGACTATATCTCCCATGTGTCGAAGCACGACTTAGAGGCATAACCGCATTGAAAGCAATGTCGCAAGTGAGGTAATCTTCACACAACCCATGTAATACATAAGGGAAAAGATACATAGTTGGCTTACAACTGCCACTTCACACAATTACATGAATAAAGCATTACATCATCCAGATACACTCAAGGTCTGACTACGGAACCAAAATAGAATAAGACTACCGCAAATGCTACACAGATCCCCGATCATCCCGACTGGGCTCCACTACTGATCAACTAGAACGAAATAACATAAAGGACAAGATCTTCATAGAGCTCCTCCTTGAGCTTGGTTGCGTCATCTGCACGGTTCAACGGCACCTGCAAGCTGGTTTTGGAAGTATATGTGAGTCACGGGGACTCAGCAATCTCACATCCTCGCGATCAAGACTATTTAAGCTTATAGGTAGGGTAAAAGGTATGAGGTGGAGCTGCAGCAAGCACTAGCATATATGGTGGATAACATACGCAAATGAGAGCGAGAAGAGAAGGCAAAAGCATGGTCGAACAACTATGATCAAGAAGTGATCCTAGAACAACCTACGCCAAGCATTACTCCAACACCGTGTTCACTTCGCGGACTCCGCCGAGAAGAGACCATCACGGTTACACACGCGGTCGGTGCATTTTAATTAAGGTAAACTTCAGGTTTTCTACAACCGGACATTAACAAATTCCCATCTGCCCATAACAGCGGGCATGGATTTCGAAAGTTCAATCCCTACAAGGGTGTCCCAACTTAGCCCATCACAAGCTCTCACGGTCAACGAAGGATATTCCTTCTCCCAAGACAATTCGATCACACTCGGCATCCCGGTTACAAGACATACTCGACAATGGTAAAACAAGTCCAGCAAAGCCGCCCGAATGTGCCGACAAATCCCTATAGGAGCTGCACATATCTCGTTCTCAGGGCACACTCAGATGAGACTAGCTACGAGTAAAACCAACCCTCAAGCTTCCCCGAGGTGGCCCCGCACGCAGCTCAGTTCGGACCAACACTTAGAGAAGCACTGGCCCCGGGGGGGGGTTAAAATAAAGATGACCCTTGAGTCTGCAAAACCCAAGGGAAAGTGGTAGGTTGTTAGTGCAAATGGTAAAACCAAGGTTGGTCCTTGCTGGAGGAGTTTTATCCAAGGAGAACTGTCAAGGGGTTCCCATTATAACCCAACCGTGTAAGGAACGCAAAATCCGGGAACATAACACCGATATGACGGAAACTAGGGCGGAAAGAGTGGAACAAAACACCAGGCATAAGGCCGAGCCTTCCACCCTTTACCAAGTATATAGGTGCATTAATTAAATAAGAGATATTGTGATATCCCAACAAAATATCCATGTTCCAACATGGAACAAACTCCAATCTTCACCTACAACTAACAACCGTATAAGAGGGGCTGAGCAAAGTGGTAACATAGCCAAACAACGGTTTGCTAGGACAAGGTGGGTTAGAGGCATGGCTTAATAATATGGGAGGCATGATAAGCAAGTGGCAGGTATCGCAGCATAGGCATAGCAAAAGAGCGAGCAACTAGCAAGCAAAGATAGAAGTGATTTCGAGGGTATGGTCATCTTGCCTGAAATCCCGCAAGGAAGAAGAACGAGTCCATGAAGAAGACAAATGGACGTAGTCGAATGGTTCCTCACAAGCGCGATGTTATCGGAACCAACCCGAAGAAGCAACACCGGAAAGAAGCACACAACATAGTAAACAACCAACAAATGAACATGGCATGATATGCGGGATGCAGTATGTGATGCATATGCATGATTTGGAAAGGAATGATTGAACCTGGCCTCAACATGGAAATCCAAGAGTGCCATTGGAAAGGTGAGGTGATTTCGGTCGAAATCGATATAAAGATCACTGGAATCGGATGCACGATTTGGAAATGGCAAGCAAAACAAATATGGCACCAGTCTGCGATAATCAGCAAGTAGCCATATAAATGCATCAAGATAAATATGCTACAGCAATCAAGCATAACAACAAAATACATGGCATGGATCCACTCAAGATGCTTGACAAAAGATGAACACTGAGCTACGGCTAATTTACTCATTAACAGGTCCAAACAAGCATGGCAAAAGTGCAAATGATAACAGGTTTCAGACTATCATGTCAGGAATTTATCATCAGGAAGCAATGTTTAGAGCATGATAACTATATGCTACAGGAACATATCATGTCAAAGCAAGGCATGGAATGAAGCTACGCAGAGCATATAACAAAAGTCCCTTAGTGACCATGAGCCAAAAGGGATTCAGACTTAGTGAAAAACAGAAGCATGCAAAACAGATTAACAAGTAGGCAAATTTACGAGCTCGATGCACTCACTACGAGGCATTGCATGACAAACTAAGCATACACCCAGCAAATAGACATCGCATAGAAGCTAGACATGGCAAGAAAAACAACATAGCATGCACGGATCAACAACAACAAGCTCAGCAAAATTGCTAAACATGTTAACAATCTGCCAGGAACATTTTATAGCAAAAGTAGAGCTTGATTGACTCAAGATAGGATGCTCCATAATTGCGAACAAAGACATGCATGGATAGAGCATCACAATATTAACAAAACATCCTTCTGATCATGCTCAAAAGAGGCACGGATCACTAGGAAACAACATGAACATATGACATAAAAAATAAGGACAGGGCAAGGACTTAGTGAAATTCAAAGTCCCTGAAATCAGCATCATTGAGTAAGCTACATTGCATGCTTGTGCTAGTCACCACAAAGATCACAAAAATGCATGGCATACACCCCTTTAAAGATGGCATGGCATATAACAAAACACATGTAGAGCTCAGGATCATAGCATGCACACATTAATCATGGCAAAAATGACAAAAGGGCATTTGCTGAAACAGATCTGACATAATCATCACATAGCCCTCTTCCAACAACATTTCGGGCATCAAGATGAGCTCAAAAGAAAATTATGCAATGAGATAAAATGATGTACTCGTCGAGACGAACATTTTGATATGCTACACGCACGAATCGGAGCTACGGATGCAGAGTTATGAGCTGATGAAGATAGTAAAAAAAATTAGGGTTAGGGAGGCAAAAGTCAACCGCACGGATCTCAGATCCAGATCGGGCACTGTAGCATCACGAGGTTCGAAGTTCGCCAGGGTTAATGGCCGCGGTGGCCGGACTTGAAGCGGGGGATGGCCGGTGTCGACGTCGGCGTGGAGTAGAAGATCGGCCGGACCTGGGGAAGACCCCGACGACGGAGGGCGGCGAGGCGCGGCGCTCGTCGGCGTCGGGGACGCGGCTGTGTGGCTCGCCGGCGAAGGGCAGCGGTGGCTGGAGCAGGCGACCATGGGTGGCAGGGCGGTAGTGACCCGCGGCGGCGGAGGCGGCTCGTGGCGGCTCGGGTGCGGAAGGGAGCGAGCGACGGCGGAAGGACCCGGGCCCGGGCGGGCCGCGCCTGGGCTCCGCGAGCTAGCGGCGGGCGTGGGAGGAGAGAGAGGGAGGAGGCACTGAGGTGGCGACGCCTGGTTGGCTATGGCGCGGACATGCCCGGTGGCGCGAGGAGGAAGACGCTTGGGTTAGACTGCGCGGAAATTTCGGGGGAGGCCACATATTTATAGGTAGAGGGAGCTAGGAGAGTCCAAATGAGGTGCGGTTTGTGGCCACGCGATCGTGATCGAACGCTCTAGATGATAGAAGGGGTTTAGGTGGGTTTTGGGCTAGTTTGGAGGGGTGTTGGGCTGCAACACACACGAGGCCTTTTCGGTCCCTTGATTAACCGTTGGAGTATCAAACGAAGTCCAAATGGTACGAAACCTGACTGGCGGTCTACCGGTAGTAAACCAAGGCCGCATGACAAGTCTCAGTCCAATCCGAGAATGTTTAACACCCGCACACAAAAAGAGGTAGAAAGAGACATCGGGTGACATAGGAGCGCCGGATTGCAAAACGGACAACGAGAAAAATGCTCGGATGCATGAGAAGAACATGTATGCAAATGAAATGCACATTATGACATGATATACAATGCATGACATGCAAGCAATGACAAGGCAACAACAACGAATAACTAGAAGACACCTGGCACATCTGTCTCGGGCGTTACATTATGTGCCTAATCAAATTTGAACTACATGCACATGCTCCAGTGCATATAAATTGGTTGAAAAATCAAATCTTTGTCCTTGGGAGCATGCTTAGGTCCCATGCAAGAAATGGGAATGAATGTCAAACACCCTGCCACCGTCACTCGGCCACAAACATTGAGATACCTGGTTTTTAAATTCTAGTAAATCTAAAACTCGTCTAAAATTCATGAAACTTGGCATGCTATCATGGAGTGGCATCAACATGGCGTGGTAACTTTTTTGTCCCATTTGGGGCAGGTTTGGGTATATGCTTCTCACAAACCAGAGCTTCTCAAATGATGGTTTCAGATAGAACACCTGTATGCAAAGTGAGAGCAGGATTTGTGCATCTCTTGAACACAAACGGTATTGTTGGATGACCCGTGTGAACCACTTACAAATAATTTGGTGCGATTTGCATCTATCATATTGGGTATGTTGCCATTTGTCAAACTAGAAAGATTGGCATTTGTTGATCTAGTAACATTGCCATTTGCCAACCTTGTAACACTGCGATTTGTCAAAATATGAAGCTAAAAATCACTAGCAGTATCTAATTTTGCAACTAAAATTTAGTAATTAAGCATAGATGGAGGCGAGGAGGCGTGTTTAGCCAGGCATGCAGCGGCCGGCGCAGTACTATTCGATTTGACAGCGGGCGGTGCAGTTCCCGGTACGGCTTAATGCAGACGAGGGAGAGGGTAGGGGTTCCCGAAATGTTGAATGGCCAATGATGCATCCTCCTTTAATTAGCATCGTATGAATGCATGAGGGAAGTAATGGAAGGATCGGGAAAAGAGGCAGCATGATGTGAATGCAACGTAGTTTGCACTCATATAAAGGAGCCCCTCCATTCCAATGCATCTACCACATCATACGCACCTAGCTAAGCATTTGCCTAAGCGCCTACACTAATAAGCGCAAAAGTGCCCACTCCAGACCAATGGCGGCGATGCGCACGAGAAGCCAGCGGCTGTGCCAGATGGTCCACGATGCCGGCCTGCGGCATGGCACAATGGATCGTCTTCATATGGTGTTGGCGACCGGCTGGTGGATGGCTGCCGTCGACGCCAGCTACGACTCTCAGTTGGACCAGATGATCGTTCGCACCACCAACAGGTTCACCGTCATCAAGAAGCTCGCGGACGACATCACCATACTCCTCCAGCCCTCCACCCTTATCGGCCTCCATGGTCAGAATCTCTTTGAAGAACTAATGGCCCTGCGACTGCCCGCCGACGCCATGAAGAATGTCCACCTGGAGGTCGTGCTCGCCGCGAGGCGCCTCGCCCTGCAAGAAACCGTCGACCTACACATCCATGTGTACGAGTGAATCGTGCACATAGGTATCTACAAGGCTAGTGAGGACTCTACGACGTTGGCCTTCTTCAGCCGGCTGGAAGCCTTGGAAGCCTTTGCTGAGAAGCACCTTGACATCGCCACAAAAGCCGTCGCTCCTGAGCCATCACTTAGTGGCCCGGCCAGTGCAGTTAGTTGAGGAGGAGGAGGTCGTATGTTGATGGATGCATCTTTCTTCTTGCCTCCTGTAACCACCACTGCGATCGCATCATCTTGGCCTTAATTCTTATTTTGCTATTGCATTCTCGTCCCTGTCAATACAGACATGTGAGATCCCTTTGCTCAATACAGACATGTTCGTTCCAGTATTATTTTGATTGGCTTGAATGAAGGTCTATCTCGCCGTTAGGCGCCGCAGCACGTTGTGCTCTCCGTTAGGTGCTACGACGCCTTCTGCTTGCGTCCGTTGGCGCGCTCTGCTCGCGTCCGTCGGCACACTCGGCTTGTGGACAGCTTTTCCTTGGATGTTCAATTGCTATATGCATAGATATATATATGGTTGTTCACCGTTGAGTCGATCGCGGAGTGCTCTACCCGCGTCCCTCCACGCGCGCTCTGCCAACGATTGGGCGTGTGCACGATCACGTCGGGGGCCCCGTATGTATGTGGTTGCACCACGCGCGTTGCCACGCGATGCAGTTACGTGCGGCAACATGGAGTTACGCAGTGCAAATTAGAACTGCCATCAGGGCCTGCCAATATTCTTGGCCATCTGGCTTCCCCTTTAATTCCCGCGGCCATTATAACCTTAGTCTCTTCAACCTTTTGATCGCGCCCCACAACACAACAAGCACACCCACAAAGACACATAGAGAGGGGATGTCTAGCAGCGCTCCAATGGAGTTCGGCGAGCATAGAGTGGTGACCCATGTGAGGGAGACAGATCTCTCGGTGGTGTACACCATCGACCTAGCCGTGGTGGACGACTACATCAACAGCGTTGAGCAGTTGCTTGCTGGAGACAAGTACAAGGTGGTCGGTATCGACCTCCAGTAAACCGCCGGTCGTCCCGGCATAGATCAGAAGGTTGCCGTCACACAGTTGTGCGTGCACCGTCATATCCTCATCTACCACTACTGCATGGCTATAGAGCCTTGCGACCGTTTCAACCGGTTTGTCAACAGCACCGACTACAAGTTTGCCATGGTGTAAACCAAAGACGATGTAAATTCGCTCAGTGTTGCGGGCTTGGCTGGCAAGAACCTTGTCAAAATCCGTGACCACTATAAGGTCTGGGACAGCACGAAGAAGGACTCCCTGGTCGAACTCGCCTCGTCCTTCATCGACCCCTACTATGGAAAGATGAAGCAGGATGCCCAGAGAACAAGTCCCCTATCCTGGCACAGGGCCTGGATGCGGCAACCGGATGAACCTCGCCTCAGCTTCGCGGCCAAAAGCATATACACATGCTACGAGATGCACAGGCGGATCGTTGACATGAGGAAGTGCCTCGTTACCAAAATCGATGAGCCCGAATCGATCCACAAGCAGAGCAAGCGTAAGAAGTAGATGATGATCAGATGATCGTTTATGCTAGTTAATCATGCATGTAATATATATTTTACTTTATTGGTGTGTGTAAATGTCATGTGTGTTGTAGCCACCTATGTAATTATGCATGTAATATTTTACTTTGGTGTGTGCAAATGCCATGGTTGTAGTAGCCACCTATGTAAGTGGATGTTTAATTTGGTTATGCAAGCATGTAATATCTATGTTGTTGTTCTGTATGCTATCCCATCGCACAACACACACGTCTTATTAGCAGAAACCGTCTGTTTTATTATCGGTCTTCACACACATTTGTGATTACAGACCTGTTTTCCGCGTATCACACACATCTTGTTAAGTTGGACCGTTTTTGTTCTCATGTCTCAATACGAACAATTCATCGGAGTGAGCCCCATGCCGTATATCGCACGCACCTTCATCTGGCTGACCATTTCTTTTGTGTTGCCTAATCACAAATAGTTCATCTGAGTTAACCATATGTTGTATATCGCACACACCTCCATCTGGCTGCCTGTTTCTTTTGTTCCTCCTCATCGAAAACAGTTAATTGAACTGAACCATATGCCCTGCATCGCACATGCAACTAAAATCTATACTGTGTTTGATGCCTCCTCCATCACAAACGTTTTCCACCTTTTTTGACGGTTTTTACACCACCTTCTGTGATTATGGCGTCGCACATAGTTTCGTCGGAGGGTCTATGTCGGTGTCAAAACTGGCGGATCTCGGGTTGGGGGTCCCGAACTATGCGTCTAGGCCGCATGGTAACAGGAGGCAGGGGACATGATGTTTTACCCAGGTTCGGGCCCTCTTGATGGAGGTAAAACCCTACGTCCTGCTTGATTAATATTGATGATATGGGTAGTATAAGAGTAGATCTACCACGAGATCGGAGAGGCTAAACCCTAAAAGCTAGCCTATGGTATGATTGTATGTTGTCGTTGTTGTCCTATGGACTAAAACCCTTTGGTTTATATAGACACCGGAGAGGGTTAGGGTTGCACAAGGTCGGTTACAAAGGAGTAGATATCCATATCCGTATTGCCTAGCTTGCCTTCCACGCCAAGTAGAGTCCCATCCGGACATGAGACGAAGTCTTCAATCTTGTATCTTCATAGTCTATTAGTCCGGCCAATGGAGATAGTCCGGCTGTCCAGAGACCCCCTAATCCAGGACTCCCTCAGTCTCTGATCGTAGTGCCGCGTTAGCAGCATCCTACAGTAGTGTCCCAACTAATCCGCGAGTCACAAGGTCGAAGAAAGCTCTATTACAAGATGGCAATGCAAGTACTCATCTGACACCAAGTGTCATCCATAAGCCAACACCTTCTGTTGCTTGTGCCCGCCAAGCTGGAGAAATTGCTCCCAACTTTGATGACAGTGGTGTTGAAGGCATGTTCTCTTCTATATTTTTTCTTTTGAATTGCTAGCCTGGTCTATTATCTCTGATTGCATGATGAACGTACTCTCACTAGATGATTTTTTTTCTAAAAAGATGAATACCTTGTGCATTATGATGATGACAACTGGATTTCCAATGGAGTTGAGCTCATTGCACATCGTGATGGTGACAATGAGATGGCCAATGAAGCTAGTGGTTGTGCCCAACCTAATCAGGAAACCCAACCTAACAATAACTCTGAAGGCATGGTGTAACCTGAATCTTTCTAGCATCTATTAGAGTTAAAATTGTTCAATCATTTGTTCTAAGCATCTTCATGTCTAAACCGTACTTAATATGAACCATAATTTTTGATCTTATTTACTGCAACTTCATGTGTATTACTAAGGTTAATTTATACCATATGTGCACATGATTTTTTATGAGTCTTTCCAGTGCTGCAGGATGATGGTATTATCAAGGACAATTCCATTGCTCATTTCTTAACATCATTGTTTCTAAATAAGGACAATTTACCTACTTCACAATTTAAAAGTGTCTTTCTTGCTATGGATATATCCATATACTCAAGGAATATAGATATGTACACACCTAATAGCTTATGGTCTAATCTGAAATCATAATTTTAGTTTTCTCTTCTAACTTTGCCGAAGATATTGCCTTTTCGAAATCTGCTTGAACCGTGTCTTCTGCTTGTACCATGTCTTCTGTTCTAGTTAAAGCGTGCATTTGTAACAATCAGAAACACACCAACATGATAGATAACCTGTGCACTGCAATATTCCATTAACTTGTTGACGCTGTATGGTTACTAGTTTATTATCTTGGCTTTTTGTGAGCTTAATTCGTGTTGTTACAGTTACTCATTTTGCAACGATGTTCTCCATTTATTAGTACACTTCTATACTTTGTAATTGCGGTTTAATTGTATCCATTCTTGATTTTACTTTCTTTGTAGGTCCACAATCCTATGAGGAGCCAAGGGAAAGGGGCCCCAATTTGGGAAAAGTCCTGGAAAGGATCACTCGACGTCGGCAGGGTAAACTACCGCTTGTCATTCCAGAAGGGAGGATAAGGCCGGAGGCACCTCTTCTTGCTGCAAAGTTTGCAACTGAATGCAACATCACAGACAGACACCATATGCCTGTATTTAAGCGCTTGAAGGATTACAAGGACCCAGATGGACATGTCCGAGATGGGATCTTCAGGAACTTTGTAGGCAAAGTTGGTGTAAGTACATAGTCCTGGCATTTCTCCTTCAAATGGATATCAACCTGTCAATTTTGTGCTATTGTGTTGATTATGTGCAATCATGATACTTACACATGTTTTTTCATCGGATTAGAACAAGTTTCAGATGGATGTAGATGTTGTGCCAGTTAGGAAGGCTTGTACTGAAATGTCGAAATGTGCGACTCGCCAACAACGATATAGGCTCAAAAAAGAGTTTTTTGACCCTCACCCACTCCATTCGATGACTGATCAGTAGTGGAATGAGCTGGTGGAAAGTTGGAAGAATCCCAAAAAGATGGTATGTTTCTTCCTCGAGACCAATCTCTTGCCTTCTACATGCTAATCTAGAAAGTGTGCCTTACATGTATTCAGTCTCTTGATGTAGGGGATATGTGAAATTAACAAAAACAATCGAGCTCAAGTTAAGTTTCACCAAACTACTGGCGCGTGCAGCTATCCTGTGCATTGTGATAATCTGGTAAGTCAAACATGTGGCTGTGGATGTGCATTGTCATGAGAAATATTCATGACCATAGGTTCATGTAAACTATTGCATCCATGTAGAAACTGTGTATGATGCCCCCTTGCCTTCATATTTGTTGTTTCTAGGGAGACAGATACAAAGATAAAGAACCCACTACATTGGATTTGTTCAAGGGGTGCCACTACAGCAAGAAAAAGAAAAGCTACACCGATGTTGTGCAAGCTGCAATTGTAAGTAAGCTTCAAAAGACTACCAACCATCAATTTTTAACTTTTTGCATGGCTAGAACTAATATTGTTTGAGTCACTCTACTAGATTGAAAACTGATAATCGAATGCCAGTGTATCTTAATTGAAATTGTTAACATGTTCACTAGACTATCTTGTAATAGCCTGGCATGTATGCTTGTACCCTTTTTATTTCCATACAACTGGTATGTTCTAAAGCAATTGGAAAACATCAGCTTTGATTTAATATGTGGGTGGATGAAATGACTTTAACAAAAGCGCATAATCACTTTGCCATGTGACTGATGAGCCACCTAAAATTATAGATTTTTTATTAATCTATTATTTGCTCAATATATTGCAGTTTTGGCCATCCATAGTGTCTTATATTTTTAGGTAATTCAGGAAATAGTCCACTTTGTTGTCCAGGAAATAGTCCACTTTGTTGTAGATGATAGTATATATGAATAATATGAATCACCTTCGAACAGAAAAAAATTAATCTGACTTTTATCACAAATGTCTATTCATAAAGGATGCACGATAGCTTTCCTTGCGAAGACGATGCATGTAAGCCTTCTATTGTTGTCTTCTTTATTTGTGCTTAAGCCATCTTATAACCATGTTTGTTGCTTGCATTGCTACACTGAGATGGAAAACAAGGTCTCTCAGCCTACATAAGATGGTCAGGAATCGAACTTTGCGACTGAGGTTGTAGCTGAAGTGCTTTCATAGCACACTAAGAAGCCAAGGTTTCTTCAGCATGTGGGGATGCAGCATGTCCATGCGAGATCCAGCGATAGCAACTGTCAAGAAGAATTGGTAGCGGAGTAGAGGGGCAATGTCAAGCTTCGGGCACTTGTTGACACCTTGACCAAGCAGTTGAAGGAGTCTGACGAAGCAAGGGCAAGACAAGGAGCTAAGGAAGAGAGATGAGGAGAACAGGAAGAAGCAAGATGCGATGGATGCAAAACTAGACTTTTTGCTAAGTCAGTTGCAAGCAAGATCAGCTCAAGAGTAAGTTGTTTGTCCAAGATCAGCCTTCTTTCTCTACTTGATGCATGGAAGTGATGTGAATGTGATATACTGCTGGAACCTACCTTCTTATTTTGTGATGCTTTCGTTGTGCAAACTGCACACTTTTTGATGCAAACTGGTTGTTTGCTGCTCCATGGTTAGTGGATGTGGAGATGTAAGCTCAATGTTACTTGTGTTTTGTGAGGCTGTGCCTCTTTTCTGTCTTTGTAATGGATATGGAGATGTAAGCTCAATGTTAGGCTTGGGAACACATTTTGCATAAAAAACAAAAAAGGGCTGGGTTGGGTAGAGTAAACACTAATGTGTTGAATGGGCCTCAAAACATACTTTCGGGCTAAACAAGAAACACAAGTAGCACATATTTTTAGTGGGCTGATGTGCATATTGAAAAAGTAGAAATGGGCCAACAGAGAGGATAAATGATATGATCCAGCCCAAAACAAATGGGCCAACCAACTACGGTAAAATGGGCTCATGGGCCTGGCCGTACTAAACTAAATGGGCCAGACCATATTGGGTCGGATGCTACATGGACCCACGTTGGCGCCAAGTCAGATCCACGCTGGCGCCACGTCAGATCGATGGAGATGCCACATGGGCCTTGTCTTGGTACACGTCATGTAAATCCCTGACGGAGTAGCCATCACAGAGGACCGGGCCTTGGGCGGGCCAGGCAAACCTGGGGGTCACATGGGTGACAGAAATAGACCGTCATGGACCATGACGGAAACCATAATCCATCAACGATGGGCGGGTTGGCAAATATGACGCGATATACATGATAAGTTTTAGGACCTTCATGCCCTACCACCGTTGATGGTTTTTGGCACTTCTGTGACGGACATGGACTGTCACAGATTAACAAATTTCATGTAGTGGTGAGAAGGTCTGCAACAACATCGCGGAGTACGAAGGCTTGATCGCTGGTCTCAAGGCTGTGGCAACCTTGGGAGTGAAGCGCCTCACCATTAAGGGTGACTCTCAGCTCCTAATCAACTTCTCCAACAAAGTATACGAGCGAAAGGACGAGCACATGGAGGCATACCTTGCAGAGGTACGCAAAATTGAAAAACAATTCTTGGGTCTAGAACTGCAGCATGTGCCGCGCGGCACAAACAAGGAAGCAGACGACATCGCCAAGAGGGCGTCCCGGCGCTTGCCTCAAGAGCCCGGCGTCTGTGAGGAGGGACTCTTCAATCCGTCTGCCGCCCGCCCGCAGCAGCACTAGCACCGCCTCACAAGGACCTTTGAGGGAGTCCTGGATTAGGGGGTCTCTGGACAGCCGGACTATCTCCATTGGCCGGACTGTTAGACTATGAAGACACAAGATTGAAGACGTCGTCTCATGTCCGGATGGGACTCTACTTGGCGTGGAAGGCAAGCTAGGAAATACGTATATGGATATCTCCTCCTTTTTAACCGACCTTGTGTAACCCTAACCCTCTCCGGTGTCTATATAAACCGAAGGGTTTTAGTCCGTAGGACAACAATCACAACATACAATCATACCCATGGGCTAGCTTCTAGGGTTTAGCATCTCTGATCTCGTGGTATATCTACTCTTGTACACCCATATCTTCAATATTAATCAAGCAGGACGTAGGGTTTTACCTCCATCAAGAGGGCCCGAACCTGGGTAAAACTTCGTGTCCCTTGCCTCCTGTTACCATCCGGCCTAGATGCACAGTTCGGGACCCCCTACCCGAGATCCGCCGGTTTTGACACCGACATTGGTGCTTTCATTGAGAGTTCCTCTGTGTCGTCGCTGTTAGGCTTGATGGCTCCTACTATCATCGATAGCGATGCAGTCCAGGGTGAGACTTTTCTCCCCGGACAGATCCTCATATTCGGCGGCTTTGCACCGTGGGCTAATTCGCTTGGCCATCTAGAGTAGATTGAAGGCTATGCCCCTGGCCATCAGGTCAGATTTGGAAGTTTGAACTACACAACCGACATCCGTGGAGACTTGATCTTCGACGGATTCGAGCCGCAGCCAGGCGCACCCCACTATCGCGATGGGTATGACCTAGCTCTACCGATGAACAGTACCCCAGAAGCCGCGCCCGCATCAGCTCCGACCCTTAGTTCGGAGCCAACTGCGCCAATCGAGGACGGGTGGTTAGACACCGCCTCAGGGGTTGCAGTCTCAATGGCGATCGAGCCGAACATTAGCATAAATCTCCATGCAGCCCGTGACTCCAATGTGCCAGACTCCCTTCCGGACCCCGAACTATCCGCGCCCCTGCCAATCGAATCCGATTGGGCGCCGATCATGAAATTGACCGCCGCGGATATCTTTCAGCACTCGCCCTTCGGCGACATTCTGAATTCACTAAGGTCTCTCTCTTTGTCAGGAGAGCCCTGGCCGAATTATGGCCAACAGGATTGGGATGTGGACGACGAAAAAATTCGACGCCCACCCACCACCCACTTAATAGCCACTGTCGATGACTCAACCGACATGCTCGACTTTGACTCCGAAGACGTCGACGGTATGAACAGCGATGCGGGAGGCGAAGAGGAACCACCGCCCACAGGGCGCTGGATGTCCACTTCATCATATGATGTATACATGGTGGACACACCAAAAGAAGATGACGAGGAACGGAAGGACGCTCCGAAGGCTTATTCCCTCGAGAAGCAGTCAAAGCGGCGGCACAAGCACCGCCCCAAATCACACCTCGCCAGAAATAACGATAACATAGACCCAGTGTTGGAGCAGGGCGAACCACTGTCGGACCATGCCAATACGGAGAATCAAACCGAACAAACCAATTCTGTTAAAGATAATAGTCCGGACGACACAACGCCGGACAGGCACCCGGAGCAGCAGAATGCCCGTCAAAGGCTTGTTGCCACTGTGAGGAGTCTGAAAAAGCAGCAGCAAAGGCTCAAGGCTGCGCAGGACACACTCCAAATCAGATGGAGTGATGTACTCAACATAGCAGCGAAGTACGGCGACAATCGCTCGACCAAGAGCTACCCAAAGCGGAAGTTGCTACCTGAATTTGATGAGGAGGCCTTAGACCCCTCACAACCAAAAATCAAAACAGCCACCTGGCCGGATAGACGACCTCACGGCCAACATAGAGCGGCAAACAATGTCACCCACAAGACAATACGCGATTCACGCGAGGGTTTGCACCAAAAGGACAGCGCAACTAGATCCATCTATGGACCATGCAAGCGCGCCCTAGCATACGATATAACACAACAAACATCCGAACAACGCGGTACACCCAGATACAGGGGTGCCGTGCACCCCCTATGTTTCACCGACGAGGTGCTAGATCATGAATTTCCAGAGGGATTCAAACCTATAAACATATAGGCATACGACGGAACAACAGACCCTGGGTCTGGATTGAGGACTATATCCTCCACATCCATATGGCTCGAGGAGATGTTCTCCACGCCATCAAGTACTTACCACTCAAACTCAAAGGGCCAGCTCGTCATTGGCTTAAAGGCCTCCACGAAAACTCCATTGGAAGCTGGGCAGAGCTCGAAGACGCTTTTCGGGCAAACTTTCAAGGGACTTATGTACGACCTCCGGATGCGGATGATTTCAGTCATATAACTCAACAGCCTGGAGAGTCAGCCCGACAGCTTTGGAACAGGTTTCTTACAAAAAAGAACCAAATTGTCGACTGCCCGGACGCCGAAGCCTTGGCAGCTTTTAAGCACAGCATCCGTGACGAATGGCTTGCCCGACACCTCGTGCAAGAAAAACCGAGAACAATGGCAGCATTTACAAGCCTCATGACCCACTTTTGCGCGGGAGAAGACAGCTGGCTAGCCCGATGCAGCTCCAGCAACCCCAGTACATCTGAAGTTAGAGATGGAAACGGGAAATCACGGCGCAACAGCAATAACAAATGCCAGAATAAAAGAGACAGCACGAAGAGCACGGTAGTACACGCCGGATTCAAAAGCTCTCGGCCAGGTCAGCAAAAGCCGCCCCCTAAAGGCGCCAGAGACGAACTGTCCAGCCTAAACAAAATTCTAGACAAAATATGTTAGGTCCATAGCACCCCTGGCAAACCAGCCAATCATACCCACAGAGAATGTCGGGTCTTCAAGCAGTCCGGCAAGCTCAACGCCGTACACAAGGGGGAGGATACACCAAGCGAAGATAAGGATGAGCCTCTCAAGGAAGACACTGGGGAACAAAACAAATTTCCACTAGAAGTCAAAACAGTAAACGTGTTACACGTGATCAATGGCAGAAACAAAACGGCACTCCCAGAAAAATACGCCCAAAGGCCTATCACCGCGGAGTCCTGCCACTGGTCGTCTCAACCGATCACTTTCGACCATCGTGATTACTCAGTGAGTGTCCGGTGTGCTGGATGGGCTGCCCTGGTATTAGACCCAATAATTGACGGATACCACTTCACACGAGTCCTGATGGATGGTGGCAGCAGTCTAAACCTGATATACCAGGATACAATCCGCGAAATGGGGATAGACCCAACAAAAATTTGCCATAGCAATATTACCTTGAAAGAAGTAACGCCAGGCCCAGGGGCTCATTGCACGGGCTCCCTGCTACTAAAAGTTATATTCGGCTTCCTCGATAACTTCTGTAGCGAACATTTAACCTTCCACATCGCTCCGTTTCAAAGTGGCTATCAAGCACTACTCGGACGCGAAGCTTTCGCTCGCTTTAACGCAATACCACACTACGTTTCCCTCACACTCAAGATGCCCAGTCCACGTGGCATCATTACAGTGAACGGAAGTATTAAGCGATCTCTGCACGCCGAAGAGCATGCGGCTGCCCTGGCAGCCGCACACTAAAAACGGCCTCACCAACTAAAGCATTTAGTAGGTCATCACCACCTCGGACACGGTTAGACGAGTCCGGCGCAGCCATATGCAATTTTTACCGGATCAATGATCACACCCCTATTACAAATACAAGGGGCTCAACATGCGCAGACAAGCGGCAATTCTTACTTACATTGAATTATACATAATTTCTTTCAAAAACTATCTTTTTGCACGACAGCTTTTTCACCTAAGCTCCTCTCTTTTACAGATAATCATCGTGCTACACCCGTCTAGGATGCGGCACAATGGAGACACAGGCGCAGACGTGCAGCAGGGACCCACTCCAAGGATTCTTTTTAGATTAAGACCCTGCGTAAACCTTTTTTACTGTCTCTTGTTGATACATATCCACCGAATTCTTAGCACAGTTGAGAAGGATGTTGGCGTCTTGGCATGTGGCCACGTCAGAATAATGCACGTACCTGGACACAAGGGGCTTCTTACGAAGGGCACTATTTAGGCCCGGTTTATACCATAAAGACCGAATACCTTAGGGAGTGTTCGGCGTCGTGAGTTTGGCCTTATATGCATCAGCTCCGAATCATTGTCTTTCGTCAAATGTTGGGTTTGCCCGGCTCCTGTGTTTTGGTGCCTTACGTTCCGCTTTACCGGCTAAGGTAGCACCAGGAGAACTACTACGATTGTGCCCTGGTTCATCCGGACGAGCACCTCAGTAGAGAAAGCCGAAAACTGACTGTCATGATATAGCGTGAGACTGGTCAACCACTCGGTGACCTATCGGAATGTTAGAATTCCTCTTCCTTAACGAAGGGCTGTTTCCCGACCAGGCATGTATGCACCCTGTGATCGGGAGAGTGCGGAGCCACCACGGGCTATCTAGTAGCCCCACTGTCAAACTCCTATGGCTAAGTGAAAGTGTTAAAGCATTAAGTTCGGTTGCCTCGCTCGCTACGCTATCACCTCCTTAATAGGACCAAGACGTTGGGTTAAGTGTGAACACAAGTTTTTTGCGAACACCCCCGCATTTTATGCGTGGGGGTTGAAGCTGACGGCTGCAATCTTTTAGGTTATACACAGGTATACATAAACGGCCGCACAGGAGGTATCATACTACTTTCACGCAAAAGTATAAAAATAACCTTATAAAAAATTCATAAAAGCATTGTGCTTACAATGAAAATACATATCAGTCAAACATAAAAAATTTCAAGCACTGGGCCTCTATCAAACGAGCACCCTCGAGAACCTCCTCGAAATAGTGCTCGGCAGCCACCCGGCCTATGGCCGATCCCTGCGCCGCAACAGTGGTAGCGCCCATCTCCGCCCAGTATGCTTTAACACGGGCAAGGTCCATCCGCGAGCCTTCTATGCACGCCGACCTCTTCATCGCATTAATGCGCGGCACCGCATCAAGGAACTGCTGCACTAAGCTGAAATAGCTGTTCGGCTTTGGTCTTTCCGGCCATAGCTGATCCAGAACAGAACTCATGGCGAGTCCAGACAACCTATTCAGTTCGGCCCATTCGGCTAGCTGGTCAGTCAAGGAAAGTGGACGCTCTGGGACGTGGAATTGCGTCCAGAACAGCTTGTCCACTTCACGATCTGTCTGACCTTGGAAGTACTTGGCCGCATCGGCAGAGCTCACCACCAAATCCATATACGCATCTGCCAAACTCCACAGCCGATCCAGAGGGGCATTCCGAGGATCTCTGAAATTCCTCCGTAACATGAAGGGTTTCCCAGCCGCAATATCCCCGGCTTCCCGCAGCTCCTCCTTCTTCGCTCTCATAGCAGAACGGGTGTCTTTGTCCGCCGCCGCGGCCTTCTCAAGGTCCGTTGCCTTAGCTCGGTTTTCTTTTTCAAGGAACTAGCAACGGTCGGCAGTGTCTTTTAATTCTACGGCCATCTTGGGCATCTTCTCCTGGCTCTCGCAATGTGCGGCCTTCTCGGCTTTCAACTCTTCGGCTGCCTTCAAAGCAGTCGCGTTACTAATCCTCGCTTGTTCCTTGGCTCGGGCAAGTTCCGCCCGCAAGGCTTCCATTTTGGCAGCTCCTTTTGCAGTCACAACATATTAAAGATACTGGCATTATGCTGCTCTTACTATGTGGCGTTCACCGAATAATAATACTTACCCCGTGCCTTCTCAAGCCTCTTGTTAACAAGCTTGATGTCGGCGTCTGCCGCATCCAGTTGCCGTTTTAATTGGGCAAACTCCCTAGTCCGGCTAGCCACCGGAGCTTCCACCACCTGCACATAGAGGCAGTTTGGTTATTTCCTAGGAATATGATCCTCTGTTCGCCGCCGTTCTCGACGACAACCAGAGTCTCAGGGGCTACTATCTACACAGGGCACACCTAACATGTGCAGTACTATCACATATTATCTCACATACCTCAAAGCCTGTCAATAGACTCATAAAGGCTTCATGTAATCTGCTTTCAGCGGACGAGATTCTCTCCATCACCGTACCCATCAGTGTACGGTGCTCTTCTGAGATGGCCGCTCGCCCCACCAACTCCCTCAGAACGTCCGACCGCACACCAGACGGTGCCAGACACTTTCGTATGCTCTCTTCAGGAGCCGGACACTAGGGACTTTGGGGGTCTACAGGATTATCTTCTGGCCTCACCGGATCCGGAGACGCCCTCCGCGATGACACTTCGGGGTCGCCCGCTTCTGGAGCGGAGGAGTCCGGGGGAGGCGTTTCGCTCTCCATCATCTCTGGAAGAAGATCCCCCGAAGACGAGCTCATTTGAGAGGGGCTGAGGCCCGAACTGCAAGATAGATGCGGTGGTTATTTTCTCAGAGGAAAAATATAGCATACCCTTGCTATTAAAATATTTTGGATCACTTACGACTCATTGGAGGGCTGATCCCCCCGCGGACTCTATGCGGCAAAAGCGCCCCCCAAGGCAGGACCCTCAGTGGGAGACCTCTTCTCCCATTTGGAGGCTTTGGCTTCCGGATCCTCGGAAGCAGTCCTTTTCCTCCCCCGATCGTCCTCCTTCGTGGAGATGCTCGCTCCCTCGGTTGAAGTGGATAGCGATGGGGGCCGCGTCCGCCCGTATTATCTCCCTCGGTATCTTCCTTCAAGGGCTCCGGGCAAGGTGCGACCTCGAGCATCTTGTCCAATACCGGATTTTCCAAACCCTCAGGAAGGGGGGCTAAACACCGAATCATCTTCGCCCTTGGTAGCCAGTCCTGGTCAAAGAGCAAACTCTCAGAAATAACTTCGAATAAAAGACAGCGTGTTCGGCTAGAGGATTTCTTACTTGTTCGGCGGCGCGGTTACTGCTCAGGCCCACGTCCTCGGTGATATCTAGACATTCCAGTTGAGGTCCGAAGAATGACTTGTACATGTCCTCATGCGTCAGGCCGAGGAAACTTTGAATGGCACGTGGTCCCTCTGGGTTGAACTCCCACAAGCGCAGGGGCCGGCGTTTGCAAGGCTGGACTTGACGAACCAACATAACTTGTATTACCGCAACCAAATTAAAATCTCCCTCGAAGAGATCTCGGATTCGGCTTTGCAGTATAGGCATGTCCTTGGCTGGACCCCAGCTCAGACCCCTGCTAATCCATGACATCAGTTGTGGGGGGGGGGGCGAGCGGAAAGCGGGGGCAGCCGCCCACTTGGCACTTCTGGGAGCCGTGACGTAAAACTACTCCTGTTGCCATAATTCGGAAACCTTTGGAAAGGAACCTTTCAGCCATGGAGCTCGTGCCATCTTGCCTATTGATGCACCTCCGCATGCTGCATATTGCCCCTCGATCATCTTCGGTTGTACTTCAAAGGTCTTGAGCCAGAAGCCGAAGTGAGGGGTCACACGGAGGAAGGCCTCACCCACGACAATAAATGTCGTGATGTGGAGAAAGGAGTCCGGAGCTAGATCGTGGAAATCTAGCCCGTAATAGTACATCAAGCCCCTGACGAAAGGATCCAGAGTGAGGCCTAGACCTCGGAGGAAGTGGGAGACGAACACAACATTCTCGTTGGGTTCAGGAGTAGGGACGACCTGCCCTCGAGCAGGCAGCCGATGCGAAACCTCGGCGGTCAGGTATCTGACATCCCTCAACTTCTTAATGTCCTCTTCCGTCACAGAGGAGGGCATCCATCAGCATTAAAGGCTGGATCCAGACATGATTGAAGATCCGGAGCACCTAACCTGGGCTTTGGGTGTTAGAACTCGAGGCAGAGGAAGGATTCGATTGAGAACGAGAGAGAAAAAGCAAAAACCCCATCCCTTTATAAAGAGGGTGAATATCAAGCGTCCTCTCCATAGCCGTTTAGGACTTGCCTATAATCTAGGAGTCCTAGACACGGTTGGGTTACCCATGATCGTATTAATGAGAATCCCGTAATTGGGGGAACACGATCTCCGCTTTGGCAAGACGTGTCATGAAACTACCTCGCGTTATGTGTGGAGCTGGTTAAAAGAAACGGTTCGAATAATCACCGGGCCATGGCATAACGTCATGCTGCCAAAACAAGTCAGCAAATTAGATCCGCGAAAGCGTTATTCTCTTGTAACGCCCTCAATGCGGCTATATCTCCTACGTGTCGAAGCACGACTTGGAGGCATAACCACATTGAAAGCAATGTCGCAAGTGAGGTAATATTCACACGACCCATGTAATACATAAGGGAAAGAGATACATAGTTGGATTACAATCGCCACTTCACACAATTACATGAACAAAGCATTACATCATCCAAATACACACAAGGTCCAACTATGGAACCAAAATAAAAGAAGACTACCCCAAATGCTACAGATCCCCGATCGTCCCAACTGGGCTCCACTACTGATCAACTAAAAACGGAACAACATAACGAACACGATCTTCATCCAGCTCCTCCTTGAGCTCGGTTGCGTCACCTGCACAGTTTCATCGGCACCTACAAACTGGTTTTCGAAGTATCTATGAGTCACGGGGACTCAGCAATCTCACACCCTCGCGATCAAGACTATTTAAGCTTATGGGTAAGGTAAAGGTATGAGGTGGAGCTGCAGCAAGCGACTAGCATATATGGTGGCTAACATACGCAAATGAGAGCGAGAAGAGGAGGCAAAGGCACGGTTGAACAACTATGATCAAGAAGTGATCCTAGAACAACCTACGTCAAACATAACTCCAACACCGTGTTCACTTACCGGACTCCGCCGAGATGAGACCACCACGGTAACACACGCGGTTGATGTATTTTAATTAAGATCAACTTTACGTTTTCTACAACCGGACATAGCAAATTCCCATCTGCCCATAACCGCGGGCACGACTTTCGAAAGTTCAAATCCGTGCAGGGGTGTCCCAACTTAGCCCATCACAAGCTCTCTCACGGTCAACGAAGGATATTCCTTCTAGCGGGAAGACCCCATCAGACTCGGAATCCCGGTTACAAGACATCCTCGACAATTGTCAAACAAGTCCAGCAACACCGCCCGAATGTGCTGACAAATCCCGATAGGAGCTGCACATATCTCGTTCTCAAGGCACACTCAGATTGTCCAAACTTCCGGTAGGCCAGCCCAGAGTTGCCCCTGGTGGCCACCGGCGGCTGACAGATTGGACCAACACTCAGAGGAGCACTGGACCAAGGGGGTTAAAATAATGATGACCCTTGAGTCTGCAGAACCCAAGGGAAAGAAATGCTAGGTGGTGAATGGTAAAACCAATGTTGGGCATTGCTGGAGGAGTTTTATTCAAGGCGAACTGTCAAGGGGTTCCCATTATAAACCAACCGTGTAAGGAACGCAAAATCAAGGAACATAACACCGGTATGACGGAAACTAGGGCGGCAAGAGTGGAACAAAACACCAGGCATAAGGCCGAGCCTTCCACCCTTTACCAAGTATATAGATGCACTAGTTAAATAAGAGATATTGTGATATCCCAACAAGGAACAAACTCCAAGCTTCACCTGCAACTAACAACGCTATAAGAGGGGCTGAGCAAAGCGGTAACATAGCCAAACAACGGTTTGCTAGCACAAGGTGGGTTAGAGGTTTGACATGGCAATATGGGAGGCATGATAAGCAAGTGGTAGGTATCGCAGCATAGGCAAAGCAATAGAGCGAGCAACTAGCAAGCAAAGATAGAAGTGATTTCGAGGGTATGGTCATCTTGCCTGAAATCCCGCAAGGAAGAAGGACGAGTCCATGAAGAAGACAAATGGGCGTAGTCGAACGGTTCCTCACAAACACGACGTTATTGGAACCAACCCGAAGAAGCAACACCGGAAAGAAGCGAACAACATAGTAAACGACCATCACATAAGCATGGCACGATGCACAAACAAGTACGATGCATGTCCGGTTTAATGAAACATGGCATGGCAAAGTGCACAAACAAACCTACAAATTAAGTGGAGCACAATATGCAACTCCGTTGCATATTGACGAAACACCACGTGACTTATTTAGTTCGATCTTGTTTATGTACCCAACAATATTAAATGTTGTTAAACATGGCAAGAGGGTGAAGAAAAAAGAAACTATCTATCTAGACAAGTTTAAATGAGGCCGGAAACAACGAACAACAATTCCAGTAAATCCTCATATGCATATATTAGGTTTGGTACTGTTCTGCCCTAAACCATATTTTAGAGTTATTAAACATGCAAGAAAAGTGCACCATGTTAAACTAGGCATTTTTCTGCCCCATTTACATATAAAGTTTATTAGAAACCGAGCTACAATTAATTAGTTATGAATTAAAGCATTTTTACATGGCATAGGAGAAAATTTAACCAAACAACATATTAAACATTTCAAACATGCATGAAAGTTGCATATTGTTAAAATATACAAAATTCTAAGCAAGTTTCATATAAAGTTTGTTTAATTTGGATGCACGGTTTGAGAGTTATTAAATGCATGAAGAGCAAGGGGTAATCTGTAAATATG
The DNA here is from genome assembly GCF_003073215.2 of Triticum urartu. NCBI lineage: Eukaryota > Viridiplantae > Streptophyta > Magnoliopsida > Poales > Poaceae > Triticum > Triticum urartu. The sequence continues at coordinate 165,393,003 of NC_053025.1, forward strand.
CAGTTTTCTGTAAATAGCAAAATTCGTTCATAGCAGAAAAAAATACATCGGGCCGAATCTGTTCTTGGGCCAACAGAGAGGCGCTGGGGAGCAGCTCACACATTGGGCTGAGGCCCACAACGGAGAGGAGAGGAAGCAGGGCGCGGCGCTGATCTGCTCGTATCTGAAGAAAAATGGCAGCGAGGCTTCGGACGACGACGGCATGGGACTTGGCACACGGCGGAGCGACGGGAACGGGAGCAGAGGCCTGGCGGCGCTGCTAGTGGAGCTCTCCGGCGGGAGGACGGTGAGCTTGGCGCTGCGGGCGCGCCTCGTGGTCCTGCTGGAAGCAGACGAAGCGAGGAACGACGGCACTGGAGTTCGAGATGGAGGGGCGCCATTCCCGCTTCCTGCTGTTGTTTCTTGGGTGGCCAGTGGCGTAGCGGCGACCTAACGGATGGGACGCGACTGGGGCGCAGAGGAATTGCCGGATCTGATGGAGATAGCGACGAACGGAGCAGGGCCGCGGCGGGGACTAGGCGTCGGCTGGAGGACCCCATCCCTGGCACTGCTCATGGCATACCTGAGAGAGAGGGAGGTGCGTGAGAGAGAAGAAATCAGGAGAGGGAGGAGAAGAAGACAGAGGGGAGGGACGCGGTCCTGTTGGAAGCAGACTGGAGGGGATCGGGGAGGATCAAGACGCGTGGTCTCCGGCGAGGCTGGACGAAGAGGCGGCCTCAGTCAGGGGAGCTCGCCTCTTGGATCGAGAGGGTGGGCGCGGGAAGGATGGATCGGAGGGGATGCACTGGATGGGCGAGTGGATCGAGGAGGATCGGGTGGGGCGATCACGAGGTAGGATGCGACCCGATGGCGGCGGTGGAGGGACAAACCTCCTATGTTTGAGGGTTAGGCTAGATTAGGTGGCGTTGGGCTATAAATATAAGGAAAAGAGGGAGTTTGGATCATGCGATCGAAATCGGACGATTCAGAAAGAATAGGCTAGGGAGTCCAAATAATAAAAAGGTGACGTTTTGTAGATGTTTGGGGATGATCCGGACACAACGGTGACGACTGCCCGGGTCGGGTCCGGGACAGCTTTTCGGACGCGCGCGCGAGGAGGGCCGCGGGCTGACGAGAGAGGTTAGGTAGGGCCTGACAGTGAGTGGTGGTGGGCTGAGAAGAGAGAGGGGGAAAGCAACCCGGCAACTGTTTCCGGAGACCGGAAACGTCCGACATTTGATCGGTTATACTGCCGCTATAGTTTAATGGTTGGGCTATCAAACGAACTCCGAATGCGATGAAACTTGACAGGCGGTCTATCTACACTATAATAAGACCACACGCCAACTTTCAACCCAATCCAAGAACATTTTCCGGCCACTTATAAAATAAATATTTCAGACGTGCCGCGGGCACGTGCAAGGGTGTCTGGACTCAGAACGGACAACGGAAGGAAACGGGGAGGCCGGAACGGATGCAAGTTTGAAAAATATGATGATGCAATGCACATGATGACATGACAAGATGCAACAAGCAAGCGCATGACAAGGCAACAATATCGAATAACTGGAAGACACCTGGCGCAACGGTCTCGGGGCGTCACAACACTCCAACACTATGATAGGATCTCGTCCCGAGATCTAGAATGGCACCGGAGGGAAAAGGAAGAGGAAAGAGAAGATGTAAAACTAAGTTGCTTCTTGACAAACGAGTGAAACCAAAGAACCTTGAAAAGGTTAAGCCATTTCGAGAAAAGAATACAATGGAGATGAAAAAGTTGAAAACACTCCGGGTAAATGGATAAACCAAGAAAAGAACTTGATCCTGACAAAACGAAAAGATGGGTTGAAGAGAGCAACATCACAAAGCCTCCGGAATAAAAGTAAGAATGGAATGGAATGAGCGACGAGAAACAAGATCTTGAGGGAGCACGCTTACAACAAATGCTAGAACGGAGTTGTTGGAAAACCAACAACGAAAAGGATAAGCTTGATATGGTCTTATGGAATACATCTCAAATTATGAGGTGACAACCTGCCACTCCCGGGAAAAGGATTGGATTGATAAGAACAAGGAGACGAGAAACTTATTTCATCGGGAGGATAAATGAAGAACTTGGATCATTTATAAGAACCATAAATAGCAACAATCCTTAGGGAAAGCTTTAGGTGAAATATAACCCAAGGTAACTCCAATTACGTGATTGATGGATTTAAAATATCTCATTCTTGATAAACTTGTGAATCATGAAACACGAAGGAAAATTATCAAGAATGACATAACACCACCTCCAATGATGCGGTAGAAAGAATTGCACTCCGGATTGCAATATGAACAAAACTTGAGCTCCTTAGAAAAGAATCTCGATGAAAACTTCGAGAAGGAATTAAATCCTTTATGAACCATCATGTAGAGCCTCCATGAAGAACTTCGGTAATAAAAGAATGATCAAACAAAAGGAAAGAGAAGTTGAAAACACAAGGTGAATCCTTGTAATGATTTAGATGGATCTCCGTGGTGATGTAATTGCGAGAGCTTGGGACTCCGGGAAAGAAAGATGAACAAATGAAATCAATAATTTATTCATCATGAACAAACTCCGAAGGAAGGAATTGATCACTTGGATGAAACAAGAATAATAATTATGTTATGCGTATCCTTCACCAATTTAAATTGATGACAAGCAACGAATTTGGCATACTACTTATTCCCGTTGGGAAGGATTAAGAGAGATATAGCATAACTTGAGAAGGTCTTCGATGAACCACCAATAGGATTGGAAAGAATGAATGAATTGATATGATAACCAAGGAAGAGAACTCTTGAATGAACCACCGAAAGAAATGAAAATGACCAAAGAAAAAAAAGGAAAACACCAGGAAGAATTAGCAAATGAACGAAGATGCTTGAGAGAATATAAATACATGAGAACGAAGAGATCACGAGCTGATAAGAGAATTCTTGAATGATGCACCGGTAAGATTTGGAGAACGAGAGCTGAAAGCTAGAATGAATAAATCTTCTGAAATGATGGGCTTCGTAGAAAACAAGCTGAAAAAGGCTCCTGAATTGCTCCGGATGGGTGAAAAGAATTCTCACAATCGAAAACAATTATGAGAGGATGGTATAAAGCTAGAACCAAGAATCTTCAAGAGAACAGATATGATTGAAGAGAAAACTCTTCTTCGATCTTCAAATGTTGAGAATACCGATGAGAAACACCACCATGAATTGTTTAGACGCTCCGGAAGAATCAAAAGCGAAAAGATTGAGCCAACGATGAAAAGAATTTAACCGATCTTGGAGAAAAGCATATGACAGATGACAAAACATTCTTACGTCAAACTTCAAAAGAATTTAGGATAGCTCCGGGAAAATTAGAAGAGTCATAACCCACAAGTATAGGGGATCGCAACAGTTTTTCGAGGGTAGAGTATTCAACCCAAATTTGTTGATTCGACACAAGGGGAGCCAAAGAATATTCTCAAGTATTAGCAGCTGAGTTGTCAATTCAACCACACCTAGAAACTTAGTATCTGTAGCAAAGTGTTTAGTAGCAAAGTAATATGATAGTGGTGATAACGGTAACAAAGTAAAGACAACAAAAGTAATGTTTTTGGTATTTTTGTAGTGATTGTAACAGTAGCAACGGAAAAGTAAATAAGCGTAAAACAGTATATGGAAAACTCATAGGCACCGGATCAATGATGGATAATTTTGCCGGATGTGGTTCATCATGTAACAGTCATAACATAGGGTGACACAGAACTAGCTCCAGTTCATCAATATAATGTAGGCATGTATTCCGTAAATAGTCATACGTGCTTATGGAAAAGAACTTGCATGACATCTTTTGTCCTCGAAAACTGTAGTGAATACATGAACTCCTCAAACTGTGGTCATCACCGGCAGTGGTCCCGATTATTGTCACTTCGGGGTTGCCGGATCATAACACATAGTAGGTGACTATAGACTTGTAAGATAGGATCTAGAACTCACATATATTCATGAAAACATAATAGGTTCAGATCTGAAATCATGGCACTCGGGCCTAGTGACAAGCATTAAGCATAACAAAGTCATAGCCGAACATCAATCTCAGAACATAGTGGATACTAGGGATCAAACCTAACAAACTAACTCGATTACATGATTAAATCTCATCCACCCATCACCGTCTAGCAAGCTACGATGCAATTACTCACGCACGGCGGTGAGCATCATGAAATTGGTGATGGAGGATGGTTGATGATGACGACGGCGACGAATCCCCCTCTCCGGAGTCCCCGAACGGACTCCAATCAGCCCTCCCGAGAGATTAGGGCTTGGCGGCGGCTCCGTATCGTAAAACGCGATGAAACTTTCTCTCTGATTTTTTTCTCCTCGAAAGCCAATATATGGAGTTGGAGTTGGCGTCGGAGGGCCACCAGGGGGCCCACGAGGTAGGGGCGCGCCCAGGGGGAGGGGCGCGCCCCCCACCCTCGTGGACAGGGTGTGGGCCCCCTGGTCTTCATCTTTGTTGAGGATTTTTTATTATTTATTCTAAGATATTCCGTGGAGTTTCAGGTCATTCCGAGAACTTTTGTTTTCTGCACATAAAACAACACCATGGCAATTCTGCTGAAAACAGCGTCAATCCGGGTTAGTTCCATTCAAATCATACAAGTTAGTGTCCAAAAGAAGGGCAAAAGTGTTTGGAAAAGTAGATACGACGGAGACGTATCAACTCCCCCAAGCTTAAACCCTTGCTTGTCCTCAAGCAATTCAGTTGACAAACTGAAAGAGAAAAAGAAAAACTTATACAAACTCTGTTTGCTCTTGTTGTTGTAAACATGAAAAGCCAGCATTCAAGTTTCAGCAATTATTATGAACTAACCATAGTCACAATAACACGTAGGTCTCACAATTACTCATATCAATATCGTAATCAGCTAGTGAGCCATAATAATAAAACTCGGATGACAACACTTTCTCAAAATAATCATAACATGATATAACAAAATGGTATCTCGCTAGCCCTTTCTGAGACCGCAAAACATAAATGCAGAGCACCTTTAAAGATCAAGGACTGACTAAACATTGTAATTCATGGTAAAAGAGATCCAGTCAAGTCATACCCAATATAAACCAATCATAATGAATGCAAACGACAGTGTGCTCTCCAGCGGGTGCTTTTTAATAAGAAGGGTGATGACTCAACATAAAAGTAAATAGATAGGCCCTTCGCAGAGGGAAGCAGGGATTTGTAGAGGTGCCAGAGCTCGATTTTTGAAATAGAGATAAATAATATTTTGAGGGGCATACTTTCGCTGTCAACGTAACAACTATGAGATGGCTATATCTTCCATACTACATGCATTATAGGCAGTTCCCAAACAGAATGGTAAAGGTTTATACTCCCCCTCCTCCACAAGCATCAATCCATGGCTTGCTCGAAACAACGAGTGCCTCCAACATTCAACGGGTCCCAGGGGGAGTTTTGTTTAATTATTTTGATTTGCTTTGATCTTTTTGGATCATGGGACTGGGCATCCCAGTTACCGACCCTTTCTCGTGAATGAGGAGCGGAGTCCACTCCTCTTGAGAATAACCCACCTAGCATGGAAGATATAGGCAGCCATAGTTGCACATGAGCTGCTCGAGCATACAAAACAGAATTTCATTGGAAGGTTTGGAGTTTGGCACATACAAATTTACTTGCAACGGCAGGTAGATACCGCATATAGGAAGGTATAGTGGACTCATATGGAACAACTTTGGGGTTTAAGGAGTTTGGATGCACAAGCAGTATTCCCGCTTAGTACAGGTGAAGGCTAGCAAAAGACTGGGAAGCGACTGACTAAGAGAGCGACAACAGTCGTAAACATGCATTAAAATTAATTCACACCGAATATAAGCATGAGTAGGATATAATCCACCATGAACATAAATATCATGAAGGCTATGTTGATTTGATTCAACTACATGCGTGAACATGTGCCAAGTCGAGTCACTCAATTCATTTAAAGGAGGATACCATCCTATCATACCACATCATAATCATCTCAATAGCATGTTGGCACGCAAGGTTAACCATTATAACTCATAGCTAATCAAGCATGGCACAAGCAACTATAATCTCTAAATGTCATTGCAAATATGTTTACTTCATAATAGCTGAATCAGGAACGATGAATCATCATATTTACAAAAACAAGAGAGGTCGAGTTCATACCAGCTTTTCTCATCCCAATGAGTCCATCATATATCATCATTATTGCCTTTCACTTGCACGACCGAACGGTGTGTATAATAATAAGAGTGCACGTGCATTGGACTAAACTGGAATCTGCAAGCATTCAACTCACGAGAGAAGACAAGTAATATGGGCTCTAAGTTAAATAAACAATCTTGCATATAAGAGCCACTAAGCATTTTCAATATAGTCTTCTCGACCCCCAAAGAAAGGAAAAGAAAAATAAAAACTATTTACACGGGAAAGCTCCCAACAAGCAAAAGAAGGACGGGAAATATTTTTGGGTTTTCTTTTTAATTCTACTACAAGCATGGAAAGTAGACTAACTAATTTTTTTTGTTTTTTTTCTTAAGGTTTATCAAACACACAAGAAGAAAGCTAGAAAAATAAATTTAAACTAACATGGATATTACAATGAAAGAGTATGAGCACCGACATCTAGCAATGAGTGTGTGTGAACATGAATGTAATGTCGGTGGGAAATACGTACTCCCCCAAGCTTAGGCTTTTGGCCTAAGTTGGTCTATTGCCAGGGATAACCTGGCTGATATCCGTAGATGAAGCTGGGGTCGTACTGCGATGAAGAATAGTTGGGATCATAATGTGATGAAGAGGACTCTGACTGCCACTGGCTGGCAACCGCCTCAGGATCCCAAGAATAAACAGACATTCGTGGAGGCTCCGGTTCCGAGGCTGGTGCAGGATTCTGATAGGCTTGAACAGCCGCCCAAGGAACAATGTAAGTACCTGCAGACAAGTTAAACAAAGAGGGAGCAGGCAAAGTAATAGTCTCAGGGTGACGTTTATCAAAGTACAATTTATATTTAAGCGCCCTTTCGCGATTCTTAACAAGAAAATCATGCGCTACCATAAACCTTATAATCTAAATAAGCACGGGGCAGCGCTGTTTCTTCTTTCTCCTCATGCCTAATAGGTATTTCAAAATGTTCAGTTAGGCGTGAAGCATAAATGCCTCCAAAGATGGGGCCCTTAGTACGGCTCATACTCAACCGTCTAGCAACAATTCCACCCATACTAACAGAGTTATTGCAGTATAAACCATGGAGAAAAATAATAATATCAGGAATACTAAGGTTCGCACAGTTCCCGCGACTAATCAAGCAACGACTAGCAAATAAGGCAAAGTAGCGTAAAACAGGGAAATGTATGCTAGTAATTCTTGCATCAGAAACCTTCCTGGTTTCTCCCACAGTGATAGTGTCAATATAAGCTTCCACTTCATTACGGTGTGGTTCATCTAAAGAACCCTCGAAAGGTATTTTGCAAACCTCGCAAAATGCAGCTAATGTCATCTCCCTAGCAACATCATATAAATGGAACTCTACTGTTGGAGGTGATTTCTTAGGGAAAAAGTAGAAGTTCTGCACAAAAGTATTTGTGAGTAAGAGATACTGATGACGTTGGTCGCGGAGGAAGTTGGTGAGGCCGGCGTTCTCAATCAATAGATAGAAATCTTCATAAATCCCAGCACTTCTCAAGAAGTCATCGGAAGGCCATTCACACGGCCGGACCTCCGCGATACGAGGCAGATTAAATTTGGGCTTCTGTTCTTCTTCCTTTTGTTTCTCCTTAGAACTTCGGCTCGACGAGCCCCTCAAAAGTCTCTTCATTATTTCTGAAACAATCTGAAATTTTTAGTAACTTCAAACAAAGTGAACCAACTTCAATAAGATTGATAGCAACTACTCATACAAGTTCCTAGAGCATATATCAAGCATTAGAACTACTTGGAACCATATATATTTGACATGCAAGCTCAAGAACATGGTCACCTATGCAGCACAAATTTGCAATGAATAAAGCACTAGAACAAAAACTAATTGGACCAATGGAGGAGTCACATACCAAGGAACAATCTCCCCAAGCAGTTTTGCGAGAGGTGCTTTGAGCAAGGAGATCGAAAATCGCAGCAAAAGTTGCTGGAACACGAGCTTGAGTTAGTTTTTCGGGTTTGTGCGAGATAGAGGAAGAAGATGGGTGCAGGAATAAGTGGAGGAGGGCCACCGTGGGCCCACGAGGCAGGGGCGCGCCCAGGGGGTAGGGCGCGCCCTCCACCCTCGTGACCAGGTGGCAGCTCCCCCCGCGGTAATTTTTGCACTAAAAATCCCTAAATATTCCCGAAAAAATCATATTAAATTGGCATGGCATTCTGAGGACTTCTATTTTCGGGATATTTTTATATTGCACGGATAAGTCAGGAAACAGACAGAAAAAATACTATTTTAGTTTATTTCTACTAAAGAACAGAAAATATAAAGAGGGTACAGAAGGTTGTGCTTCTAGTTTCACCCATCTCATGCTCATCAAAAAGAATCCACTAACAAGGTTGATCAAGTCTTGTTAACAAACTCATTCCGATAATCATGGAACCGGAGAAATTTCGAATAACACTACGTTACCTCAACGGGGTATGGACATCCCCAACAATAAGTATATCATATTTCTTTTTGACAGTAGGAAGAGGAAATTCAAAACCTCCAAATATAATCGATGGAATTTTTCCAATAGAGTTGATACTATAAACTTGAGGTTGTTTCCTCGGAAAGTGCATCGTATGCTCATTACCATTAACATGAAAAGTGACATTGCCTTTGTTGCAATCAATAACAGCCCCTGCAGTATTAAGGAAAGGTCTTCCAAGAATAATAGACATACTATCATCCTCGGGAATATCAAGAATAACAAAGTCCGTTAAAATAGTAACGTTTGCAACCACAACAGGCACATCCTCACAAATACCGACAGGTATAGCAGTTGATTTATCAGCCATTTGCAAAGATATTTCAGTAGGTGTCAACTTATTCAAGTCAAGTCTACGATATAAAGAGAGAGGCATAACACTAACACCGGCTCCAAGATCACATAAAGCAGTTTTAACATAATTTCTTTTAATGGAGCATGGTATAGTAGGTACTCCTGGATCTCCAAGTTTCTTTGGTATTCCACCCTTAAAAGTGTAATTAGCAAGCATGGTGGAAATTTCATCCTCCAGTATCTTTCTTTTATTAGTAATGATATCCTTCATATACTTAGCATAAGGATTTGTTTTGAGCACATCAGTCAATCGCATACGCAAAAAGATAGGTCTAATCATTTCGGCAAAGCGCTCAAAATCCTCATCATCCTTTTTCTTGGATGGTTTCAGAGGAAAAGGCATGGGTTTCTGAACCCATGGTTCTCTTTCTTTACCATGTTTCCTAGCAACGAAGTCTCTTTTATCATAACATTGATTCTTTGATTGTGGGTTATCAAGATCAACAACAGGTTCAACTTCTACATCATTATCATTACTAGGTTGAGCATCATCATGAACATCATCATTAACATTTTCACTAGGTTCATGTTCATTACCAGATTGTTTTTCAGCATCAGACATAGAGATATCATTTGGATTATCAGGTGGTTCAGCAATAGGTTCACTAGAAGTTTGCACAGTTCTATCATTTTTCTTTTTCTTCCTTTTAGAAGAACTAGGTGCATCAATATTATTTCTTTGAGAATCTTGCTCGATTCTCTTAGGGTGGCCTTCAGGATACAAAGGTTCCTGGTCATTCTACCAGTTCTAGTAGCCACTCTAACAGCATAATCATTTTTCTTACTATTCATTTCATCAAGCATTTCTTTCTGAGCTTTAAGTACTTGTTCTACTTGAGTGGTAACCATAGAAGCATGTTTGCTAACAAGTTTATGTTCGCCTCTAATATTATCCATATAATCACTCAAGCGTTTAATCATAAAGGTATTCTGCTTTAATTGTCTACCAAAATAAGCATTAAAATCATCTTGCTTAAACATAAAGTCATCAAACTCATACAAGCACTGGCTAGCAATTTTAGTAGGAGGGACTTCAACTTTATCATATCTATAGAGAGAATTTACCTTTACTACCTGTGTCGGGATATCGGGAGGTTCTTCAATAAATAAGTAATTGAGATCATATACTTCTTCAACGGGCGGTAAATTAAGACCATGTATTTCTTCAATAGGAGGTAAATTCTTAACATCTTCAGCTTTAATACCTTTTTCTTTCATAGATTTCTTTGCCTCTTGCATATCTTCGGGACTGAGAAATAGAACACCTCTCTTCTTCGGAGTTGGTTTAGGAATAGGCTCAGTAATTGGCTCAGGAGCTGGCTCAGGAGTTGGCTCGGGAGGTGGCTCAGGAGGTGCCCAATTATTTTCATTTGCCAACATATTATTCAATAAAATTTCAGCGTCATTCGGTGTTCTTTCCCTGAAAAGAGAACCAGCACAACTATCCAGGTAATCTCTGGAAGCATCAGTTAGTCCATTATAAAAGATATCAAATATTTCAGGTTTCTTAAGAGGATGATCAGGCAAAGCATTAAGTAACTTGAGAAGCCTCCCCCAAGCTTGTGGGAGACTCTCTTCTTCAATTTGCACAAAATTGTATATTTCCCTCAAAGCAGCTTGTTTCTTATGAGCAGGGAAATATTTAGCAGAGAAGTAATAAATCATATCCTGGGGACTTTGCACACAGGCAGGATCAAGAGAATTAAACCATTTCTTAGCATCACCCTTTAATGAGAACGGAAATATTTTGAGTATACAAAAGTGGCGCAATCTCAGATTATTAGTAAACAGGGCAGCTATTTCATCTAACTTACGAAGATGTGACACAACAGTTTCAGATTCATAGCCATAAAAAGGATCAGATTCAACCAAAGTAATTATATCCGGATCAACAGTAATATCATAATAATCCTGATCAGGAACACAGATAGGTGAAGTAGCACAAGCAGGTTCGGGTCTCATCCTACCTCTAAAAGATTCCTTACTCCACTTAATTACTAACCTCTTACGTTCAGGTTTATACGGACAAGCAAGAATAGCTTCATAAGATTCATTATTAAAAAGATAACCCTCAGAAATAACAGGCATAGGTTCATCATCACTAACATCATCCTGTTCTGGTTCACTAATTTCTCTTTCTCTAGACTTAGAAATTTGCTCATCTAGAAATTCACCAAGTGGCACAGTAGTATCAAGTATAGAAGTAGTTTCATCATAAGTATCATGCATAGCAGAAGTGGCATCATCAATAACATGCGACATATCAGAATTCACAGCAGTAGTAGGTTTAGGTGTCGCTAGCTTACTCATAATAGAAGGTGAATCAAGTGCAGAGCTAGATGGCAGTTCCTTACCTCCCCTCGTAGTTGAGGGATAAATTTTTGTCTTAGCGTCTTTCAAGTTCTTCATAGTGTCCAGCAGATATAAATCCCAAGTGTCTCAAAGAATAGAGCTATGCTCCCCAGCAACGGCGCCAGAAAAAGGTCTTGATAACCCACAAGTATAATGGCGTCTCCCACCTCCCACCTCCCACCCCACCTCCGGCGATCTCCTCCCACCACCACTAAAACCCTAATCTTTCCCTACCAATCTCTCCGGCGTCTCCCCCTCACTCAGGGGTCATGGTTTTCTCATCGGGATCAACCCTTGGCTTGGACTTCTCCAAGGTTTTGGAGTTTGCGGATAAAGTTTTCAGATCTACTGGTTCTTCGGTCCACCCTACAGAGGACACATGTCACTTCAAGTTGGTGGTGTCCTTTAGCCGTCATGTTTTCAGGCTTGATGATCATTCTGTGGCGGCGGCTCTGGAGGCTGCTGTTGGTGGATCTGCGATCGAGTTGGGTGTCTCATGTTTATGTGACAAGGTTTATTCCTTCAACGTTTCTTCCAAGCAAGTTGGTTTCTTTATTGTTGATCTTCGATCTTTTGCTTGCCCGCAATTCAAATGTTATTTTAATCTATGGGGCCGTGGAGGACCAAATTGGGTTCGTGAGTTTAAACTTTGGAAGTTGCAAAGTGATGCGGAATGGATCTTAGTTAGTCCATCTAAGAGACGGGCGGCGCTTGGGATGATCGCTATGCATAAACCACCGTCTAAGTCCTCTTTTAGATCTTCTAGTTCTGTGCAAAAGAAAATTTCTTTTGCAACATTCCAAAGCTATGATGCATGCAAGGGTTATAGATATCCAGCCACGCAGGATTGTATTGATACAGTTTCTGATGCTGGATATGCTGTCCCGGCAAATGAGCGTTTGATCATTCGACCATCGCCGCCGGTGAATCTCCAGTGGATTGTTGCTTCTTCGTCGATTGTTTTTGGTTCTGTTGATCCGCCCTGGATTCAACGGAATTCACCTGAGGCTGTTAGTTTGTCCTCGTCTGCTCTCGTCTCTCCTGCATCCCATGTTGGGCCAGCCTTGCATGACGGGCTACAGCCCACCACCCAGCCAATGGATATCCCGTCTACTCAGGAAGCTGCTGATTTGTTTGATGAGATGGTCAATGACATGGTGGACCGTGTTCTAACTTGTTCCAACTGTCACCAGCGGGGCCACTTGTCGGTCTCTTGTCCTGTTTGCCTGGCTTGCTCACGTTATGGTCATCATCGTCGGGATTGCATTAATTGGGCCCAGGATAATGGTTATGTTTGGAGAGTTAAACACACGAAGCAAAATCCAGAAAAATCTCCACTGTTGATTCCCATGCCCGCCACGAGTCAGCCTCCTACGCCTAGGGACTCCTCGGGTATAGAGACGACCCACGTGCCGGTGCAGATGAGTCCCATCACCTCTTCACCCCTTCCCGTGCATCACCAACCTGCTCCACCTCCACCAGAGCAAGACATGGCAAACTTTCCCCTGGATCCTCTTAGGTTCCCTTTTTCCCCATCCGGGGTTTCGAGTTCTTCATCGATGTGAGGGGCCAGAACCCCGCGTGGGCCTTCGGGATTTCTAAACTCTCCAAAGGGGCCCATTGCCGGCCCCGGGGGGAACCCGTGGCCATGAGCAGTGGGCCCATTTGGGGCTTGTTGAGCCCTCAGCCCCGCCCCCCCTGGACGTTTTCATCCAACTTTCCCCCGCAACTGGTTAAAAATGGGTTTTGTGTTGAACCCTCAGGCTTTCCCGTGGGACGTTTCTTAGGGGTCCGCCCGGCATGGATTGAGGGGTTTTGTTTTGATGATTTCCCGAATCTCCTTGGCATTTTCTAGGGCAGGTCCATTAATTTAAAATTTATCCTTTCCTATATCTTGGCAATTGGTTTTCACCTTTGTTTTCGGTTTTGTTTTCCTTCATGGATCCAAGGGCCTCCAATCAACAACGGGCTTTCAGGGTTCCAATTTTAGGGGGGCTGGATAATTTTGATGTTTTAGTTGTCCTTGGGATTTACCGCAAAACCCCAACAACAAGGGGCTATTTCTTGAGGGGCAGGTTAGACCCTTTTTGAGGTCGTTTTTTCCAATTCTTAGGGGCCATCAGGGATTGATCCGCGGGGGCTAGTTTTTTTTTCAGACTCTTTGTTTAGGGTTTTCTTTCCCCACTTATTGAACAGCTTGTTTGGGCCCATTCTGCCATTTCTTTTGCCGTCCGCTAGCGGGACGGCAAAGGAAGGCTTCTTTCCAAACAAAGCTTCCAAAAGCCCAGACGGGGCAAAGAACTGGCTTGAGGCAAAAACCCAAAGTTTGCCCATCAGCCAGTTCCTTTGCCGGGGGTCTTGGGCTTATTGGAACGGGCAAAAGGATTCTTTGTCGGTCGGCTCGCGGGCGGGCCAAAGAGGAGGGGGCCACCCTAACTTGGCCGCTACGAGACGGCAAAGAGAAAGAAGGCGGCCCTGGCGTCCGCGCGGACGGCAAAGAGGGAGGCCCCACGTAACGTTAACGGGGCCGCGCCCCACACCCCCCTCTCTCTCTTTCTCTCCCACCTCCACCGCCCCGTCGCACCACGCCCCGCCGCCGCCCCCGCCCCCGCCGCCGCCCCGGCGCCCCCCCGCCCCGTCGCCCCCGCCGCCCCCACCGCCCTGCCGTCTGGGCGCCGCCACGCCCCGGCGCCCCGGCACCTCCGCGCCCCGCCGCCCCGGCCGGGCCCGGCGCCGCCGCCCCCAGGCCGCCCCGCCCCCCTCCTCCGCCGCCCCAGGCCGCCCCGCCCCGCTCCTCCGCCGCCCCAGGCCGCACCGCCCCCCTCCTCCACCCTGCAGGTGATCTTCTTCCTTTTTTCCTTTTCTGTTTTTTTAGTTTTTTTATGTTTAGTTTAGATTTAGTTTTAGGATTAGTTTTAGGTTTAGGTTTTAGTTTTAGTTTAGTTTTAGGTTTAGATTTAGTTTTTTTCTTTTTCTGTTTTTTTAGTTTTAGTTTTAGGTTTAGTTTAGTTTTAGGAAAGAAGAAAAAGAGAAAAAGAGGAGATCAGGAGAAGAAGAAGAAGAGGAGGAGGAGAAGAAAAAAGAAGAAGAGGAAGAAGAAGAAGAAAAAAAGAGGAGAGGAGGAGAAGAAGAAGAGGAAAAAGGAAAGGAGGAAGAAGAAGAAGAAAAAAGAGGAGAGGAGGAGAAGAAGAAGAGGAAAAAGGAAAGGAGGAAGAAGAAGAAGGAAAAAGAAGGAAGAAAAGGAAAAAAGGAAAGAAAGGAAGGAAGAAGAAAAGGAAAGCGAAGAACCCGTCCTCGACACGGTACCCTGACCCCTGACGCCGGCACCCCTGTACCCCGGAGACCCCTGGACCCCGAAACAAAACCCCGGACTCCGACCCGACCCTTTGGGAACCCCGGGGACCAACCCCCCCGGACCCCGAAAAACCAACCCCCGACCCCGGGACCCCCGAACCCCAAAAACCCCGGGGGGACCCCCCAGGGGGCCCCTTTTGGGACCCCCGGACCAACCCGGGGGACCGCCGGAAAAGCCCGGGGCACGGTTAACCCAGGACCCCGACCCCCGGGGCAACCCCCGACAACCACCACCCACCCCGACCCGAAGACCCCGACCCCGAGAGGGGGACCCCCCGGACCCCCGGACAAACCCGACCCCGCCGAACCCCGACCCCGGACACCCCCGGGACCCCCCCCAAAGGGCCTATGAGAAAACCCCGGGACAACCCCCGGAAACCCCGGACCCGGGGAAAAACACCCGGGGACCCCCCAAGCCGGACAACAACCAACCCCGACCCCCGAACCTGACCCGACACCCTGACCCCGACACCACACCCCGACCCCGAAACAACACCCCGACACCGACACGGCACTACCCGACATCGACACCCGGACCACCCCGACCCCCGACCCCGAAACAGCACCCCGACCCCGACACGGCACCCCGACACCGACAGGACACCCCGACCACCGACACCTCCCGAAAAGGTGTTCTTTGGCCTTCCAGAGGCCGACGGGGTCATATATTTGTGAATTATTAGTTAGGTCATATATTTTTCGATTTTGTTATGAAAAACATCATATATAATTGTGTTGATCGTGTAGTTTTAAATGTGCAGTTGTTTCATCGCTGCGAGGTTTGGTGTTCGACGACCTCGCCGTGCGTTTGACGAGCTCTGCCCCTTCGTTCGTGGGTGAGCACAAATGACAAGTCCTCCTCCCCCATTAATTATTTGATCTATTCCGATGAAACTTGATAGCTAGCTATATATGTGTCTTGAATCATCAGTATGCGTAACCAATATGTGTCTCCCGTTCGAAAGCGTCATAGTTATAAATATGCATGCATTTGCATATTTATAACCTTGATTCTTTCGAATTGTCCAACGCTATCCATGGACAGCCCGAGTATGTGTAGATTGGGTTCGTTTTCCCATATGCTTTGCTCCGGATCCGACGCATATATTTCGTCAGTGCCTCCCCTGTTGTTCTCCGGGTACACATCCTCTCTGTTTATTGCAGAGACGTGTATCAGGAGAACAGCGGGGAGGTGCTGCCGAAATTTTGCGTCGGATCCGGAGCATAGCATGGGAAAATAAACCCAATCTACACATACACGGGTGGGATTAGGACCTATCATTACCTATTAGAGTGTAGGTTGCATGGACGTAATAAAATTGACAAAGTAGATCAACTGATGAATATATACATGGTGAATTACATATATAATTGTTGTGTGTCCAGTAGCTCTGAAAGTCAAGATGAGTGACCGTGCTTGGATGTATACCGGTCACACTGGTCAGAACAAATGGAGCGCTGAATGGTTCACAAAAACTAAGGGGTTTGTGCAAGCCGCATTTGCAAATGGCCAAAAGAAAACCTGGTGCCCCTGTTTCCGGTGCGGCAATTGGGAAAAGAAGACAGAGGCTGAAATGGGCAAACACCTGCAGAAGAGTGGTTTTACGCCCGATTATACGGTGTGGACATTTCATGGTGAGTCTGCCCAACGTGACCGAGCTGAGGTGGATCGTCGTCGCACCGACGAGCATGGTACCGGGATGGAAAACATGGTGCAAGGCTATGATGATGCTCGGGATTCGGACGAGGAGATGGAGGATCTGCCAAAGGCCTTCAATGAAATGTTGGAGTCTTCAAAAACGTCCTGCTCCCCGAGCACCCCACTGAGCTTGCAAGTGGATTGCCAATTCTCCACAAGTATTATGGGCTCTAAAAAAGGGGGCTCAGTCTCCAACCTGGGCAGAAGAATTGCTATGACGCATTATGGGGGACAGTATTGGACGCTTTTCTTACCCCAAGCCATAATGTAAGCTGCACTACCTCCCCACCGGGCTTTACTTCTGTACCAAAGTTACGGTGTGACGAATATTAATTCCCTCCGTTGGGCACTGAAGTTGGCCCCTATTTGAGAAGATAAAAACATGGGCGTGGGGGAAAGGGGGGGGATGGGGCTTATTTAAGCTGGGGGCCTATGCCGGACTTGAACTTATCGTCTTCCCATTTGCAAAGGCTTCCAGTATCTTGTGGTAGACAAAACGGTTTGTTGGTAGGGGAAGGGGAACCACAGACCACAATCCTTTAGTGTTTCTTCGGTTAATTATGCCCACATCGTACCAAGAGGACTTTCACGGTCTTTCATGCGCGGAAAAGAGGACGGCGCCAGACATAATGGCCAGTGGGGCCACAAAAACGCCAAAAAAGAACCGGAAAACTAGATTGGGCAGATGGGTGGAAATCTGATGATGGTTATAACAACAACATTCAGGGGGGAATGGTTGGCGTGCAAAGTTGTGATATTAAGTGGACAAAGCGGCAAGGATTTTTCCGCATCCTCGGAGTCGGGGCCCATCAAGCACGGAGTCAGTTGTGTTTGGTGGACGGCAGCCCAATAACAGTTGTTGGGCGTTTGCTTTCCACTTCATCTTTCCCCCCTCGAAAACCAGATTATGCAAGAAAAGAACATCCTGGGACGTTGATAATCCCAGGGGGACCCCAACTTCCGGGCAAATTGAATGGGTACCTGCATGGCCGGCTTAGACGGGGAATGCAAGAGCCTGGGATTAAATGTTTTTTTCCCCAACGGGGAACCATTACGGGACGGCCTTTAGGGGGGGGGCAAACGGGGAAAAAACTTTTCTAAATGGGCATGTTTCTGCAGGTAAACTCGATGGCATGGACTTGCCGGGCGTAGCGCATTCGGGTTGGTGGTTGTGTGGCATGGGGAAGGTCCCGGTGCCCAAAACCATTGCAAGGGGGGAAGCTCTTTGACGGTTTTTTCAAATTAACTAATGCGTCTGCTTTGGTTTTGCCATGCTGGGCAGGGGGTTGGGGGGACCCACCATTCCTTAGTTTGTCCGCCGGGCCCAAACCCTTCCGTCCTTGGATTTCTTTGGCCGGGGCAAACAAAACTTTCCCGGGTTTTGTTTTCACGTTTGCCTGGTGAGGGGGTCGGGCTTTCCAGAGCTTTGAGGAAGGCTGGGGGGAAGGCCCACTTTACGTTGGGGGGCTTTTCTCCGGGGGGGCCCGGCCGATTTTGAGGATTATTTGGACCCGAGTTGTCTGCGGGGAAAACATGAGGGGCAGACTGTGGAATCAGGATAAGTTTGGGGTTAAATTTTTTTCTCCTTAAACCTTTTCAAAATCTTTTTTCAACTTAAGGGCTTCAGTTATAAAAAATTTGTACTTCAATCCAAAAAGTTTTTCTTTTAAATTGCCAAAGGACTTTTCTATTTTAAGGTTGTGAGGGAGGGGACGAGTGAAGGGGGACGCGCCCACCATTGTAACGAGAAAGCGTCTTGCCCAAAAGCGCTAACTTCCCAGAAACCTCTATGGGCCGAGGCTTCGGGTTGCAGGCTGTTTCGGAACTAACTACGCCCCTGCGTGGGTTATTCAAAGAAAGGGGAACCCCCCAAAGCCGGGGCGTGCCAGCGATAAAGTTTCTGAAAGGGTAAGGGCAGTACCGGTAAGGTATTCCTTAAGGAACCTTTTTCTCTACTTTTTAAGTTCCCTTAATTAAGATTCAATAAAGCCGTAGGCGCTCCAGGTTTTCTATTTTGCTAGATAGGGCCGCTCCCGAGGATTGTGGCGGATTTCTGATGGGGGTTGTTGGAGGTGTTGGGGTCGGATGAGTGGTTTGCTCAAAAAAACCATGCAAGCCCCCAAAACGAGGGGCCCCAGGTGGACCAAACGGTGGCCCAAATGGGAAGTGGGCCAAACACATTTCCAAGGGCAGCCTCCAACTTTATTCGTCGGGCCCAACAATGGGTATGTCGGTTTGGCTTCATTTCATGGCAATTCCTTCATTCATGCTAAGCTTGAGCCCTTTATTTTTACTTAATTTTCCATTGTTTCTTCTCTTTCGGGGAACGCTTAACAAAACTTAAGGCGCGATAAGGTGCCAGGAGGTTGTACGGGACCCTGCTTTATATTGCCCATGGCCCACACTGGCCTCTTACAAGAAAGTCAGGCATTTCTCCTGGTTCTGCCTCGATGATCCAAAGAACTTCACCAACATCTCCTCCCACACAAGCTCGTGCAATATAGAGATCGGGGAAGGCGAGGAAAGGGGAGGACTTTAACCCGAGCCAGGGTCCCATTGATACAGAGCTGCTGATGATATCTGGTGGCGGGAGGTCCCATGGCTCCATAGCCATGGGAGATGGACTTATCCGTTGTCCTAGCACTCTCCCGGAGATCAAGGCGCGCCAGTCGAGCTCCGCTCCTGAGATAAGGCCTCGTGAACGGCCAGTCCAACTCGCCTTCAAGGTTAGTTATACGTACTCAGCTATCTTTCTCCATTACATTGTGTGCGCTTCCATCAATGATTACAAATGGTCATGTGAGTGGTGTTGCAGGCTGCTATACAGAGTGAGAGAGATAGAACGGAGAAACTTCTGGCGGAGGCGGCGGAGAGGCAGCGGGAGTTGGAGGAGAGGACGACAAAGATGTTGGAGGAGGAGAGGGCACGGAATGACATGCAGGCAAGGGCCATGTACGAGCTCCTTGTGGTAAGTTTCTTCTGCAGATTAGCCAAAACATTCATGTAGTGTTTGTCTCATTACTAACTAGTATGACTGAGTCGTCAAAACCAAATGTGCAGTCTGTGTGCGAGAAGACAGGTCAGACCGCTCCGCCGATGCCAGTGATTGCTCCTGGGACCACGGTGGAGTTTTATTTGAATGGACATTACTTGCTAGTCTTAACATTTGAGTGTCATCATGCTAACAAGACATTGGAAATGATCTTTGGTGCAGCGTAACTCCAGACAAGCATCGCACATCCTTCTCCAGCTACCGACACGATCCACTCTCCCGCTCCTACACCACGAGCCACCTCCGGCTCCTACACCTCCGATACATCTGGTAAGTTTAGTTATTCCGTACGTTTTGGTTTTAAACAGACCATGGCCATAAAGGGACCTAAGAATTAGGGGCCTTTATTTTCCTCCAAAATTGGTCATTAATGGGGAACCTTTGGAACTTAGGCTTTCTTTGCGACCTTCCAAAATGGAACTTTTAAATAAAGCTTTTACTTTGGACCCCTGCAAAACAATTTTCCATTGACCTTAAAGTTAGCTCTAACAATCTTTGTACTTTAGGGGGGGCTACTTTTATGTCATACAATGGGCCTTAATAGGCTAGTTAAGGGCCTTCATGGAAACCGACTTCATTTTTTTAACCCTAAAGTTTAAGGCTCTAAAATGGAACCATTCTAACCTAGGTAAGCTTATATGATCCTGTTCAATTTCCAGTTAGTCATGACCCCCCATTTACTTTATTTTTATTTAGCTTCCCTTAAAAATTTTCCCATTTCCCTACGTTGGGGCTTTAAAAAAATGACCCATTTCACCTCGGTTAAACAAATTCCAAACATAATGGACCAATTTTACCCTAGTGTTATTCTTCAAAAACGACTTTTTCAACTAATTTTAACTCATAAAAACCGATCCATTTCACCAAGTTAGCTAAAAAAACGATCCATTTCACCTAAATTTAGCTCATTGAATCCATTTTCACCTAAGTTATCTCAAAAAGATCCATTTCACTAAATTTAGCTCATAAATGATCCATTTCACCTAAGTTAGCTCATAACGATCCATTTCAACTAAGTTAGCTCATAAATCCCATTTCACCTTAAGTTAGCTTAAAACGATCCATTTCACCTAGTTAGCTCTAAAATGATCCATTTCACCTAGTTAGCTCATAAACGATCCATTTCACTAAAGTTAGCTCATAAATGATCCATTTCACCTAAGTTAGCTCATAAACGATCCATTTCAACTAAGTTAGCTCATAAATGATCCATTTCACCTAAGTTAGCTAATGATCCATTTCACCTTAGTTAGCTCAAAAACGATCCATTGACCTTAGTTAGCTCATAAACGATCCATTTCAACTAAGTTAGCTCATAAATGATCCATTTCACCTAAGTTAGCTAAAAAACGATCCATTTCACCTAAATTAGCTCTTAAATGATCCATTTCACCTAAGTTAGCTCAAAAAGATCCATTTCAACTAAATTAGCTCATGAATGATCCATTTCACCTAAGTTAGCTCAAAAACGATCCATTTCAACTAAGTTAGCTCATAAATGATCCATTTCACCTAAGTTAGCTAAAAAAACGATCCATTTCACCTTAGTTACCTCAAAAATGATCCATTTGACCTTAGTTAGCTCATAAATGACCCATTTCAACTAAGTTAGCTCATAAATGATCCATTTCACCTTAGCTAGCTCTTAAACGACCCATTTCAACTTAGTTAGCTCATATATGATCCATTTCACGTAAGTTAGCTCATAAATGACATACTCTTCTTGTTCTACTCTTCTTCCTGTTCTACTCTTCTTGTTCTACTCTTCTTGTTCTAGTCTTCTTCTAGTTCTACTCTTCTTCTTGTTCTACTCTTCTTGTTCTAACTTTCTTATTTTTCATTTTTGCAGATTTCATTCACTTGACGAAAGCTTTCATAGATGGAGTGCTCCTTATCCCTTTCTCTGTTTCTTTTGTATCGTTGAACTATGCATGTATCGTTGGATGAAACTATTGTAATATATATGGTTGGATGCCTCTATGTTGAACTTGTTATGTATGATGGAACTATGCATGTAATATATATGGTTGGATGATGAAGTTATGTGTTGGATATCTTATATGTTTGCTCTGTAATGGCCTTTTGAAATATATCTATATATGTCATATATATTTGTGATGAAAATTGTTGGATTTAATAAAAAACAGATAAAAGAGCCAATATGCAGGCTCTTTGCCGTCTGCCACTGACGGCAACGGGCTCTTTGCCGTCTGCCACGGACGGCAAAGAAGACACATGGCATCCAGCTGTGCTTCCTGGGAGCTAACCCATTTGGTCAGTTTGCCTACAGTGGCAGACGGCAAAGACTTTGCCATCAGTGGCAGACGGCAAAGACTTTGCCATCAGTGGCAGACGGCAAAGAACCTGCCATGTAGTGACGTGTAGATGACATCATACGGCGGACGACAAAGACCCTAGCAATTTTGCCGTCAGCGGCGGATGGCAAAGTCCTGCCGTTAGCCACTTAACGGACTGACAGCGCAATTATTGTCGTCCGCTCTCTTTGCCGTCCGCCGCAGACGGCAGAGACTTTGCCATCAGTAGCAGACGGCAAAGTAGCTGTTTACCGTAGCCTACTTTGCCGGAGCCTTTTGCCGTCCGCGGCTGACGGCAAAGGCCTTTGCCGTCCGCCATTCCATGCCTTTGCCGTCCGCCATGGCAGACGGCAAAGTAGCTGATTCCTGTAGTGCCTAAGCCCTCACCAAGTACCTAGGGATGTTGTCTATCGTGAGTATGCAGACTTTGGAGCTACCCGTCTTTCTTGGACAACACCTATTTATGTGCTCTCTGCAGAATTTGCTGACATTATGCCAGCTGATGAAGATCCGATGCCTTTCAATGGAAACCCTCATCCGCTGCCCGGGAACATGCCTTTTGATGATGTTAACTTTATCATGCCTGAGTTTCCAGAGCTGGGCTGGAATGAAGACCCTCATGCTCACAATGATGATCCGCAGCCTCATAACCAGCATGACAATGTCATTATTGAGGAGATTCATGAGGATGAAGCACTACCTGCTTCTCAAGAGTCAGTGGTTTTAGAGAACTCGGGGCCTGTTGATTCTGCTGAGGGATCTGTCAATAATCAGCAAGGTGTTGTGGCAGCCTATGTGCCTCCTCTGATCCAGCCTCATGTTGTTATTGGTCAAGTTCTGACAGTTTTCAGACCAGAGCTTCCTCCGGTAATGCAATGGACAAGATCTTTTCAGCGTATGATGCCAGTCTTTGATACAATGCACATTCCTCGAGGGTTACAGTTCTACAGTCCTTTTAAACCAATTCTACTATCTAAGCGCTCTTGGGAGGTATCTTTCTCTTACTCTGCTATGAAGAACAAGTTGGTTTTTCATCCTTCACCTGTTCGTCGGATGGTGAATATTCCAAGGAAGCCTCCTGTTGCTCGTGCACTTTGTTTTGACAATGTTGCTGAGGATTGTGCCATGGTTGATCCAGCTTTGTCTACTGTTGAGATGTATGCCTTCAATTTCTCTGCGGCCCCAAGTCAGCGTCCAGCTCGTGCTCATAAACCAAAGTCTGTGATTGTTGAGTCTGAGGTTAGGCGCAATGTCAGGCTCTCAGCCCTACGTGATGGCTTCAGGCATTCTAATCCAGCCAAGTCCCCTATGAAGAAACCTGCAGCAAAGCCTCAGAAGAAGCGCAAGGTTGCTGTGGATGGCGAACTACCACGGGCTCCTATTCACGATGCAGATCAACCTACTGTGCCGCCGCCCACGCCAATCAATGTGCTGCAGCAGGTTGGTCTTTGCCTCGGCATTGGGCCGGAGAAGCTCACTAAGGAGAAGCTTGAGGCTTCTTCTTGCAAGTCTTCTGCTCCTCCTAGTTCCAATGATAGCTGATCGTTTCATTTGGTGGGGTTTATGGTTAACCCTTGTGAAAACCATTTATCTACACTTATCTTTTAGGCTTTGTCTGAACTTTTATGCTATCCCTTGGCTGAACTGGTACTGTCATTATGTGACAGTCTTTTGCTGTTACTTTATTATGGTCTGTAATGAATCAGAATGATGTTAGAGATTGGAAAGTTCTTTGTTCGTCAGAAAATCGATGAAAGTTCTTGTTCCATTGCTTGCCTCCAAGAAACAAAATGTGAGGTTATTGATCAGCGTTTCATCCGTAAGTGTTGTCCACGACGTTTCGATCAGTTTATCGATGTGCCTTCGTCTGGAGCTTCGGGTGGGTTGTTAGTCATATGGAATACTGCTTTGTTTGCTGGAAAGCTAATTGAGTCCAATAGTTTTGGTATTATGGTGGAGTTCAAGTCTGTTCATAACTCCCAAACCTGGACTCTAGTTTCAGTCTATGGACCCTGTCAAAACCCAGCTAGAGATAATTTTATTAATTGGTTGCATGATATAATTATCCCTGATGATGCTAACTGGCTGTTACTGGGTGATTTCAATTTCATGCGATCAATGGAAAATAGGAATAAACCAGGTGGTGATATTAATGACATGTTCATCTTTAATGAGGTTATTGGGCATCTGGGCTTAATTGAACTACCTATCAAGGGCAGAAAGTACACTTGGACAAATATGCAAACTGCTCCTTTGCTTGAACAGATTGATTGGTTTTTTACAACCCCTTCATGGACTTGTTCTTATCCTAACACTATGGTCCTACCTCTGGCTAGAACCACTTCAGATCATGTGCCATGTGTGGTGCAAATCAAAACCACTATTCCCAAGGCCAAAGTATTTAGATTTGAAAATTTCTGGACTAATTTGCCTGGTTTTCTTGATTGTGTCAGTGAATCTTTGAGTAGGCCAGTTCATAAGAGATCTTCTGCTGCTATAATATCTGCAAAGTTCAAAGCTCTCAGGCAGGCACTCAAACATTGGCACATTAGCCTTTCCACCGTCAAGGCTCTAATTTCCAACTGCAATAAAGTAATTCTTTGTCTGGATGGTCTTGAGGAGTTAAGGCCTTTGTCTGGGCCTGAGGAAAATTTCAGGAAAATTGTAAAATTGCATTTGGAGGAAACTCTAAGGTTGCAATTTATCTATTGGAAGCACAGATGTACCATTAGAAACATTAAAGTGGGAGAGGAAAACACCAAAATTTTCCATGCCATGGCCACAGAGAGATACAGGAATAACTCTATTTCTAGTATAACTTATGATGATGGGCAAGTGACCTCTAATCATGCATCAATTGCTGGACAATTTTTGCAGGAGTTCAAGCAGAGGATGGGATGCACAAATAATACACAAATGGGTTTTGATATGCCAAATATTATCAAGAAGGTTCAGGGACTAGATGACTTGACCAAGCCCTTTTCTGAGCAGGAAATTGATTGTGTTATTAAGGAAATGTCTCCTGACAGAGCACCTGGGCCAGATGGTTTCACTGGCCTTTTTCTTAAGAAGTGTTGGCACATAATTAAAGATGACTTTCATCAACTGGTCAAAGAGTTGTCTGAGGGGCACCTTGATTTGGAGTGTATCAACGGTTCTCTCATAACCTTGATTCCAAAAAAGCTTTCACCTGAGGGTTTGAATGATTACAGGCCAATATCTTTGACAAATACCTGTTTGAAATTCCTCACTAAACTTTTGGCAAACAGGTTGCAGAAGGTCATCCTTTCCTATATTCATAAAAACCAATATGGGTTTATTAAATCCAGGTCAATTCAGGATTGTCTAGCTTGGTGCTTTGAGTATATCCACCAGTGTAATGCTTCAAAGAGACCAATAGTGCTACTGAAATTGGATTTTACTAAAGCCTTTGACACTATTGAGCATGATGCCATTCTTAGAATCTTAAGATACAAGGGTTTTAATGACAAATGGATTTCCTGGATGCAAACTATTTTGTCTTCTGGTTCTTCTTCTGTGCTTCTTAATGGTGTTCCTGGTAACCATTTTAAATGTAAGAGAGGAGTCAGGCAAGGAGACCCAATGTCACCTCTTCTTTTTGTCCTTGCTGCTGACCTGCTTCAGTCTGTTGTCAATGACATGTGCAGTAAAGGAATTCTGACTTTGCCAATCCCTTCCAACAGCCAGGATTACCCCATTGTTCAGTATGCTGATGATACACTAATTGTGTTGCCTGCTATTGATCATCAACTGCTTGCTCTTAAAGACATGCTTGATGTCTTTGCTGCCACAACAGGATTATCTGTGAATTTTACAAAATCCCTTATGGTGCCTATGAACATGTCATCTGATGAAGCTAACAGGTTGGCCTCAATTCTTGGATGTAGTATAGGAACCATGCCTTTTACTTACTTGGGTCTACCCATGGGGACTACAAGGCCCTCAATCCAAGACCTCATGCCCCTTGTGCATAGGATTGAAAGAAGATTGTCTGCCACTTCATGTTTTCTGAATCAAGGTAGAAGGTTGCAGTTGCTCCAGTCTGTTTTAACATCAATGCCCATATACTTCCTGTGCACACTAGTCATCCCAACTGGAATTTTGAAGCAAATTGAAAGGATTCAGAGACAATGTCTATGGAGAGGGAACTCTGATACTCCAAGACAATCTCTGGCTGCTTGGGACTTGGTATGCTTACCAAAAAACAAAGGGGGTCTTGGTGTGCTTAATCTCAGGGTGCAGAATGAGGCCTTGCTTATGAAGTTCTTGCACAAATTTTATAATCATCATGACATCCCCTGGGTTGGCCTTATTTGGAATGCCTACTATGCCAACTCTGTCCCTCATACTACCACACTCTGTGGATCTTTTTGGTGGCGTGATGTGTTTAAATTGGCTGACAAATATTGTCAGATGGCTACTCCAACGTTGGGTGATGGCAGGTCCATTCTGTTTTGGTCTGCAGATGGATGGTTGAGATTAAGGGTTCCTGTCTCAGTGAAAAATTTCCCAGGCTCTTCTCCTTTGTTATTGATGAGCAGCTTTCAGTGTCTGATGTGCTTTCCCAGGAGTTTTTGTCAAATTTGCATTTGCCCCTCTCTACACAAGCCTTTGCTGAGCTTGAATGTCTTCAACAGCTGACTCATGCTTATTCTTGCTCTGCAACTCATGACGCATGGATTTGGCCTTTTCATAAGGGTTGTTTCAGACCCAAATCCTTCTATGTGTATGAGCATCAGCATATTGTTGTTGATCCAATCTTCCAATGGATTTGGAAATCTTCATGTACATTGAAAATCAAAATGTTTGGTTGGTTACTGCTGAGAGATCGTTTAAACACCAGAGACATGCTACTCAGAAGGCATTGGCATGTGGAAGATCATACTTGCGTTCTATGTCCATATCTGATCCATGAAGATCGTGCACATCTGTTCTTCTCATGTAATTTTAGCATTAGAGTCTGGAATTACTTGCAGATTATCTGGGACCCACAGCCTGGGATGAAAACATACAACATGGCAGTAAAGGCTAGGAAGGATTTTGGGCATTCTTTCTTCACTGAAGTGGTCTTTACAGCAGCTTGGAACATTTGGATCTTGAGGAACGGCAAGGTTTTCAGGAATGAGACACCTTGTTTCAGCGCATGGAGACATAACTTCATCCATGACATAACTCTTCTTTCTCATAGGATAAAATGTAAATTCAAGGATAGCCTTCTAACTTGGATCTCTAACCTTCCTTAGGTAGTGTTTTTCTTTGCCCTGCTTGGGTTGTAAGTTTGTAAGTATTTCTGTCTTCCTCTTTCCTTTACTTGTATGGACTTGTACTAGGACTTTATTCTTTGTTGTTTTCAATAAAGAGCTATGAGGCTGTTGCCTTGCAGTACATATTCAAAAAAAACCCACAAGTATAGGGGATCACAATAGTTTTCAAGGGTAGAGTATTCAACCCAAATTTCTTGATTCAACACAAGGGGAGCCAAAGAATATTCTCAAGTATTAGCAGCTGAGTTGTCAATTCAACCACACCTGGAAACTTAGTATCTGCAGCAAAGTGTTTAGTAGCAAAGTAATATGATAGTGGTGATAACGGTAACAAAGTAAAGACAGCAAAAGTAATGTTTTTGGTATTTTTGTAGTGATTGTAACAGTAGCAACGGAAAAGTAAATAAGTGTAAACCAGTATATGGAAAACTCGTATGCACGAGATCAATGATGGATAATTATGCCGGATGTGGTTCATCATGTAACAGTCATAACATAGGGTGACACAGAACTAGCTCCAGTTCATCAATATAATGTAGGCATGTATTCCGTAAATAGTCATACGTGCTTATGGAAAAGAACTTGCATGACATCTTTTGTCCTACCCTCCCGTGGCAGCGGGGTCCTATTGGAAACTAAGGGATATTAAGGCCTCCTTTTAATAGAGAACCGGAACAAAGCATTAGCACATAGTGAATACATGAACTCCTCAAACTGTGGTCATCACCGGGAGTGGTCCCGATTATTGTCACTTCGGGGTTGCCGGATCATAACACATAGTAGGTGACTATAGACTTGCAAGATAGGATCTAGAACTCACATATATTGATGAAAACATAATAGGTTCAGATCTGAAATCATGGCACTCGGGCCCTAGTGACAAGCATTAAGCATAGCAAAGTCATAGCAACATCAATCTCAGAACATAGTGGATACTAGGGATCAAACCCTAACAAAACTAACTCGATTACATGATAAATATCATCCAACCCATCACCGTCCAGCAAGCCTACGATGCAATTACTCACGCACGGCGGTGAGCATCATGAAATTGGTGATGGAGGATGGTTGATGACGACGACGGCGACGAATCCCACTCTCCAGAGCCCCGAACGGACTCCAGATCAGCCCTCCCGAGAGAGATTAGGGCTTGGCAGCGGCTCCGTATTGTAAAACGCGATGAAACTTTCTCTCTGATTTTTTTCTCCTCGAAAGCCAATATATGGAGTTGGAGTTGGCGTCGGAGGGCCACCAGGGGGCCCACGAGGTAGGGGGGTGCGCCCAGGGGGAGGGGCGCGCCCCCACCCTCGTGGACAGGGTGTGGGCCCCCTGGTCTTCATCTTTGGCGAGGATTTTTTATTATTTATTCTAAGATATTCCGTGGAGTTTCAGGTCATTCCGAGAACTTTTGTTTTTTGCACATAAAACAACACCATGGCAATTCTGCTGAAAACAGCGTCAGTCCGGGTTAGTTCCATTCAAATCATACAAGTTAGAGTCCAAAACTAGGGCAAAAGTGTTTGGAAAAGTAGATACGACGGAGACGTATCAAAGAGTCGGGTAAGATCCTGGAAAAAGACCTGTGGGTTAGGGCCCACTCAAAAGAACACCGTTGAAATGATTGCTTGAAAAGAGAGATTCCACCGGTTGAAATAAATGGCTTGAATGAGGTAACATTCTCGAAAGATCTTGAACGGATTAGGAATGAAAACACGAATCTTCTGAGATATCTTCAGCACTCCGGAATAATTGAATAGCGAGAAATGAATGAATATGAGGAGCACCGGCAAGAGAAGGTATTTGAAACGAGGAAAGGATATGATCAATAAAGCTTGAATTGGTTCCACTGGAGAAGAAAGAGAATGAATAATGATGAACTTGAGGTTCCGTTAGGATCTTCATGAGAATCACCGGATAAGAACATTGACAGAACAGAATGGGAGGCTTCACATCAATAAAATGATACTTGATTGAGATATATGATACCTTGAAGAAAAAGGGTGGGTGGGTGGGAAAACAAAGACAACTTGGAACGGATGAAGCAAACACCGTTGAGAAGAACTGATAATTGATCTTGCGAATGTTGAAGTGATCGGATCCACTAGAAGAGAAACATGCCGGTTGAAAAAGGATTGACATGACAATCTCGATTACCATGAAGGATTGGTATCCACATCGGAGTATGAGAACACCGTTTAGGAAAGGTAAGGATTCAACATTTGACTTCGAAGCAACTCGAATACCACAACTCAAAACAAAACAAAGGATTGGCTTGCAAAATAAGCCGAAACAAACATATGATAGAGATTTTGTCCGAAGTTTTCATGGTGGGGCCTACACGGGCTCGATCGTACAACACCATCATGTACAAGGCAGTGCACATGACATACGAAGCATCCCCGAGTCAGCATAGCCAAGGACTCTTTAAGACACAACGAGACCACTGTAAAACCAACCGTGGATAGGCGGACCACTAGACGTCGAACCCCAGTTTCATATCATACATCTCACGAAAAGATATCCTAAGAGCTAATTGAATTCCCACTTATAAACTCCTGAAATTTTCCCGGTTATGCAATCAGGTGTTGGGGATACATGGGAAGCATAATATCTCACCCAAGACTAGCAAATCCTACATCCAGCTGTATCCATCCTTCAACACATAACCAAGAAACCTTCAGAAATCATTTACCTCAACCTTCGAAAAGCATCCGTTATACGAGTTATGGCAATACTCCCGAACTCCCGCCCCAGTACTGGGTGGCCTCGAGGTTATCTCACCAACAACTGCATAAAAGAGATTTCGATGTCGGCGAAACTAAACTCAGGTATTCCAGAACTGCAACGATAAAATTGTGATGACAACACCTCGGAGCTCAACTCCCCGGGACACTGCCACAACCCCTAAATGTCAGGAGGCACCAAGAACAATGTTCTCGTCACAAAACCATCGGAACGATTCCAAGATACCTGCGTGATCCTAAATTTTTTTAGTGAAATTTGAGAAGGAAGAGTCAAAACTCTACGTCAGGATGCCTTACCAGAGCGACGAAGGGACTGAGGAGTAAAAAGAAGTCCTAACTCTCCGATATATATAATTCCTAAATGACTTAAAACATTTCTAGACTCAATAACACCAGCGATTCGATCAAGCAGGGGGGCTCCTAAGGTCGGGGAAGGCTCTGATTACCAACTTGTAACGCCCTCGATGCGGCTATATCTCCTACGCGTCGAAGCACGACTTAGACGCATAATCGCATTGAAAGCAATGTCGCAAGTGAGGTAATCTTCACACGACCCATGTAATACATAAGGGAAAGAGATACATAGTTGGCTTACAATCGCCACTTCACACAATTACATGAATAAAGCATTACATCATCTAGATACACACAAGGTCCGACTATGGAACCAAAATAAAAGAAGACTACCCCAAATGCTATAGATCCCCGATCGTCCCAACTGGGCTCCACTACTGATCAATTGAAAATGGAACAACATGACAAACACGATCTTCATCGAGCTCCTCCTTGAGCTCGGTTGCGTCACCTGCACGGTTTCATCGGCACCTGCAAACTGGTTTTGGAAGTATCTGTGAGTCACGGGGACTCAGCAATCTCACACCCTCGCGATCAAGACTATTTAAGCTTATGGGTAAGGTAAAGGTATGAGGTGGAGCTGCAGCAAGCGACTAGCATATATGGTGGCTAACATACGCAAATGACAGCGAGAAGAGGAGGCAAAGGCACGGTCGAACAACTATGATAAACAAGTGATCCTAGAATAACCTACGCCAAACATAACTCCAACACCGTGTTCACTTCCCGGACTCCGCCGAGAAGAGACCATCACGGTATCACACGCGGTTGATGTATTTTAATTAAGATCAACTTTAAGTTTTCTACAACCGGACATTAACAAATTCTCATCTGTCCATAACCGCGGGCATGACTTTCGAAAGTTCAAATCCCTGCAGGGGTGTCCCAACTTAGCCCATCACAGGCTCTCACGGTCAACGAAGGATATTCCTTCTAGCGGGAAGACCCCATCAGACTCGGAATCCCGGTTACAAGACATCCTCGACAATGGTAAAACAAGTCCAGCAACACCGCCTGAATGTGCCGACAAATCCCAATAGGAGCTGCACATATCTCGTTCTCATGGCACACTCAGATTGTCCAAACTTCCGGTAGGCCAGCCTAGAGTTTCCCCTGGTGGCCACCAGCGGCTGATAGGTTGGACCAACACTCAGAGGAGCACTGGCCCGAGGGGGTTAAAATAATGATGACCCATGAGTCTGCAGAACCCAAGGGAAAGAAAAGGCTAGGTGGCGAATGGTAAAACCAATGTTGGGCATTGCTGGAGGAGTTTTATTCAAGGCGAACTGTCAAGGGGTTCCCATTATAACCCAACCGTGTAAGGAACACAAAATCAAGGAACATAACACCGGTATGACGGAAACTAGGGCGGCAAGAGTGGAACAAAACACCAGGCATAAGGCCAAGCCTTCCACCCTTTACCAAGTATATAGATGCATTAGTTAAATAAGAGATATTGTGATATCCCAACAAATCCATGTTCCAACAAGGAACAAACTCGAATCTTCACCTGCAACTAACAACGCTATAAGAGGGGCTGAGCAAAGTGGTAACATAGCCAAACAACGGTTTGCTAGGACAAGGTGGGTTAGAGGTTTGACATGGCAATATGGGAGGCATGATAAGCAAGTGGTAGGTATCGCAACATAGGCAAAGCAATAGAGTGAGCAACTAGCAAGAAAAGATAGAAGTGATTTCGAGGGTATGGTCATCTTGCCTGAAATCCCGCAAGGAAGAAGAACGAGTCCATGAAGAAGACAAACGGGCGTAGTCGAATGGTTCCTCACAAACACGACGTTATCGGAACCAACCCGAAAAAGCAACACCGAAAAGAAGCAAACAACATAGTAAACGACCATCACATAAGCATGGCACGATGCATAAACAAGTATGATGCATGTCCGTTTTAATGAAACATGGCATGGCAAAGTGCACAAAAAAACCTACAAATTAAGTGGAGCACAATATGCAACCCCGTTGCATATTGACAAAACACCACGTGACTTATTTAGTTCGATCTTATTTATGTACCCAAAAATATTAAATGTTGTTAAACATGGCAAGAGGGTGAAGCAAAAAGAAACTATCTATCTAGACAACTTTAAATGAGACCGGAAACAACGAACAACAATTCCGGTAAATCCTCATATGCATATATTAGGTTTGGTACTGTTCTTCCCTAAACCTTATTTTAGAGTTACTAAACATGCAATAAAAGTGCACCATGTTAAACTAGGCATTTTTCTACCGCATTTACATATAAAGTTTATTAGAAACCGAGCTACGGTTAATTAGTTATGAATTAAAGCATTTTAACATGGCATAGGAGCAAATTTAACCAAACAGCATATTAAACATTTCAAACATGCATGAAAGTTGCATATTATTAAACTAGACAAAATTCTAAGCGAGTTTCATATAAAGTTTGTTTAATTTGGATGCACGGTTTGAGAGTTATTAAATGCATGAAGAGCAAGGGGTAATTTGTAAATATGCAGTTTTCTGTAAATAGCAAAATTCGTTCATAGCAGAAAAAAATACATCGGGCCGAATCTGTTCTTGGGCCAACAGAGAGGCTCTGGGGAGTAGCTCACCCATTGGGCTAAGGCCCACAACGGAGAGGAGAGGAAGCAGGGCGCGGCGCTGATCTGCTCGTATCTGAAGAAAAACGGCAGCGAGGCTTCGGACGACGACGACATGGGACTTGGGCGCGGCGGAGCGATGGGAACGGGAGCAGAGGCCTGGCGGCGCTGCTAGTGGAGCTCTCCGGCGGGAGGACGGTGAGCTTGCGGCTGGGGGCGCGCCTCGTGATCCTGCTGGAAGCAGAGGAACGGCGACACTAGAGTTCAAGATGGAGGGGCGCCATTCCCGCTTCCTGGTGCTGTTGCTTGGGTGGCCAGTGGCGTAGCGGCGACCTGACGGCAGGGACGCTACCGGGGCGCAGAGGAATCACCGGATCTGACGGAGATAGCGATGAACGGAGCAGGGCCGCGGCAGGGACTAGGCGTCGGCTGGAGGACCCCATCTCTGGTGCTGCTCATGGCGTACCTGAGGGAGGTGCGTGAGAGAGAAGAAATCAGGAGAGGGAGGAGAAGAAGACAAAGGGGAGGGACGCGGTCCTGTTGGAAGCAGACTGGAGGGGATCGGGGAGGATCAAGACGCGTGGTCCCCGGCGAGGCTGGTGGAAGACGGTGGCCTCAGTCAGGGGAGCTCGGCTCCTGGATCGAGAGGGTGGGCGTGGGAAGGATGGATCGGAGGGGATGCACTGGATGGGCGAGTGGATCGAGGAGGATCAGGCGAGGCGATCCCGAGGTGGGATGCGACCCGATGGCGGCGGTGGAGGGACAAACCTCCTATGTTTTAGGGTTAGGCTAGATTAGGTGGGGTTGGGCTATAAATATAAGGAAAAGAGGGAGTTTGGATCATGCGATTGAAATTGGACGGTTCAGAAAGAATAGGCTAGGGAGTCCAAATAATAAAACAGTGACATTTTGTAGATGTTTGGGGATGATCCGGACACAACGGTGACGACTGCCCGGGTCGGGTCCGGGACAGC
Organism: Triticum urartu; assembly: GCF_003073215.2. NCBI lineage: Eukaryota > Viridiplantae > Streptophyta > Magnoliopsida > Poales > Poaceae > Triticum > Triticum urartu. Next base: position 165,426,763 of record NC_053025.1, read on the forward strand.
TTTTCGGACGCGCGCGCGAGGAGGGCCGCGGGCTGACGAGAGAGGTTAGGTAGGGCCTGACAGTGAGTGGTGGTGGGCTGAGAAGAGAGGGGGGGGAAAGCAACCCGGCAACTATTTCCGGAGACCGGAAACGTCCGACGTTTGATCGGCTATACTGCTGCTATAGTTTAACTGTTGGGCTATCAAACGAACTCCGAATGCGATGAAACTTGACAGGCGGTCTATCTACACTATAATAAGACCACATGCCAACTTTCAACCCAATCCGAAAACATTTTCCAGCCACTTATAAAATAAATATTTCAGACGTGCCGCGGGCGCGTGCAAGGGTGTCTGGACTCAGAACGGACAACGGAAGGAAACGGGGAGGCCGGGACGGATGCAAGTTTGCAAAATATGATGATGCAATGCACACGATGACATGACAAGATGCAACAAGCAAGCGCATGACAAGGCAACAATATCGAATAACTGGAAGACACCTGGTGCAACGGTCTCGGGGTGTCACATTTCTCTGCGGTGGAATGTGGAATTTATTTTGCAGGGTCGGACACTATCCTCGTATTGACTTCTTCTGTCATGTATTCGGAGAAGCAACCCGCCTTGCAATGCCGAAGACAACTGTGCGCGGGACTCATCGTCATTGAAGCCTGGTTCAAGGGCTACTGAGGGAGTCCTGGATTAGGGGGTCTCCGGACAGCCGGACTATCTCCATTGGCCGGACTGTTAGACTATGAAGATACAAGATTGAAGACTCCGTCTTGTGTCCGGATGGGACTCTACTTGGCGTGGAAGGCAAGCTAGGCAATATGTATATGGATATGTCCTCCTTTTTAACCAACCTTGTGTAACCCTAACCCTCTCCAGTGTCTATATAAACTGAAGGGTTTTAGTCCGTAGGACAACAATCACAACATACAATCATACCCATGGGCTAGCTTCTAGGGTTTAGCATCTCTGATCTCGTGGTATATCTACTCTTGTAACACCCATATCTTCAATATTAATCAAGCAGGACGTAGGGTTTTACCTCCATCAAGAGGGCCCGAACCTGGGTAAAACTTCGTGTCCCTTTCCTCCTGTTACCATCCGGCCTAGACGCACAGTTTGGGACCCCCTACCCGAGATCCGCCGGTTTTGACACCGACAACCTTCCTCAGGCCCCTCCGTCGGGCGTCCCAGCTTGTGGCCCGACCTCAGGAGCCCACCTCCTTCTTGCATTGGAACCTCAGGAGGGGTGCTAGACCGAAGAGTTTAAGGCGTATCTGCTTCAGGGGACCCTGCCGGAGAAGCAGGAGGTCGCGGAGCGTGTGGCTCGACAGGCCAATGCCTACTCCATCCGAGACGGTGAGCTCTATAGGAAACGTCCAAATGATGTTTCTCTATGATGCATCTCCAGGGAGTAGGGATATGAGCTATTGACCGACATACACAGGGGGAGGGGGGACTGCGGGCATCACTTGTCATCACGCACCCTCATGGGCAAGGCATTGCGCAGCAGGTTCTATTGGCCCACAATGCTCAATGATGCCACCAAGCTGGTGAGATCTTGCGAAGCGTGCCAATTCGATGCCAAGCAGATCCACCAGCCCGATCAGGGCCTCCAGACCATTCCTCTCACATGGACATTTGCGGTCTGGGGGCTGGACATCTTGGGACCATTCCCACGAGCGCACGGGGTCTACCGCTACCTCTACGTCACCATTGACAAGTTCACCAAGTGGGCGGAGGTGGAAGCCGTCCGCTCCATCCCAGCCGGCTTGGCCGTCAAGTTCATCAAGGGCCTCGTGAGCCACTTCGGGGTCCCTAATCGTATCATCACTGACAACAGCTCGCAGTTCACTAGCAACCTCATCAAAAAGTATTGCGCTAACCTTGGAACGCAGATATGCTACGCCTCAGTGGCACACTCCAGGAGAAACAACCAAGCTGAGCGCTCCAATGCAGAGGCCTCAAGACAAGAACCTTCGAGAAGAAGCTTGAGGCCTGCGACAGGGGCGGGCTCGATGAGCTCCAGTCCGTGTTGTGGTCCATCCGCACCACCACCACCAAGCCGATGGGCGAGACTCCATTCTTCCCCGTCTACGCAGCCGAAGCAGTTCTCCCTCACGAGGTCAAGCATCGCTCCACACGGGTCCTGGCATTTGACGAGGCATGCCTGGACGCCATGCGGGGGATGGACCTCATGCTGGGGGAGGAACTCCACAGTCAAGCCTCGCTCCAGGAGGCAAGGTACCAGCAGGCGCTGCGGCAGTACCACTGTCGCAGTGTCTGCTCCACGATGCTCGAGGTGGGTGATCTCATCCTGTGGCGGGTGCTCTCCGGGGAAGGGCTACATAAGCTCTCACCCATGTGGGAGGGCCTGTTTAGGATTGCCCGCATCTCCAGGCCTGGCGCCACGCGCTTGGAGACGCACGACGGGATCCCTTTCTAGAATGCCTGGAACATCCAGCACCTCCAGAAGTTCTACCCATGAAGCAAGCCCCAGTGCCTTTGAAGGTCTGCGCTCATGACATTCTCACATAATAATGAGTGGGTCTGTACACGCCCCAGAGTCTCCGGAGAGCCGCCCTCGGGCCTCGGGGGCTCCCTCCCACATCCTAGTGGTAGCACTTAGCTCCGTGTTGGTGAGAAGACTAGTCTAGGTTCTAGGAGTGGCCGTTCATTTGCTTGCTTTCTGTAGTTGGTTTGCCCCCTTTATTTTAATGGAATTTGGAGTTCTCGCATTTTCGGTTGCCAAGTTGGATTTCCCCTTCGTCTTTTCTCTGCCCTTTGGTCTTGGCCCAAGAGGAGCGGCAGTTTCCTATCACTCTTCCTCGCGTGTCTCACGCGCGGGGGCTGGGCAGGTGTGTGCGTGCGCGGCATTGGGCCCGCCCCGTGCCGCAAACACACTTTGCCATAGCCCTGCCCCCCCAGGGCCATGGCTTTTTCTATCCTTGTGACACACCTTGAACGAGCTTGTGATTTGCGCATCTTCTTAAGTCTGTGCCCCCCGGGTACGGCGACGCGATGCACTAAGCCATGACTAGCCCACGCCTGAGGGATCACGCAAGGAAGAAGGACACCCAACAAAATTTTCTAACAATTTTGCAGCTTCACGATGTCTCCTGAGGCCAGCGACCCCAGAGTCAGTAGCAAGGGGGTATCATGACATGCTAGAGGGCACGCCATCTCGATGTGCGAGGCTACCGTGAGTGTATCAAGCTAAGCTATCCTACCGCACCTACCCGGGACAGGAACATCATGGTATATATCAGAACAATAAGCATAGAATAGTGGCATAAGTACCATGGTTCATTACACGCCCCAGCAGGGCCCTCTACTTTTTTTAAAATGCAGGAGAAAGGAAAGGCTAAACAAAAGTGGCCCGCGTGACCACAGCAGCTCCCGAGGCTGGGTTCCGTAGACCCCCCAGGCTTAGCCCGAGCCTTCCTCCTGCTTCACCGGAGCATGGCGATGAGACGATCCACCACTTTCCTTGAAGCGAGCTCGGCGACCTAGTGGCTAATCGTAGCCGCTGCTACCTGTGCTCTCGCTGGAGGAGCCGCCGGCGCTAAACGAGCTCGACCGTCGCCAAGGGCGAGCTCACCCTCTGCATCGTCGCTACTGTTGTCAAGGCCAAGCTCATCGTCGCTGCCGTCGTCTTCGGGGAAGCACCCTACGCGATGGCCGTCTTCCCCAAACACCCTTAGGTAGAGGGTCGCGACGCTGTCATACTTGAAGAGGAGGGTGCACCTCCCGCTTAGGTCGCGCGCGCGGGCAAATGCCTGCCAACCACGGGCCAAGGACATGTTCCCGGCGGCGGAAACTTCGACCCCGACTCACGAAGCCTTGCTGCAAGAGCCATCAGCCTGCAGCCAGAGGCCGTTAGGCCCTGCGGCAGGCAGCTCACCTGTGAAGAAATAGGGGAGTGGGGAGCCAGGTGCTGGCTAGCCTCTCCGACCACATGACAAACTCCGGGAGCACCTCGGCCAAGTGGAAGCGCGACCGCGGAGGCCAGGCTACCATGGCGCGCCTCCCCTCGTCGCAGGGGCAGCCTCGCCCTTGGCAGCTCCCGCCACGAGAACACCGCCACGGCCGTCCAAGGTGCACCCGTGCCCCCGAGGAGCCATCGCAGGAGTCGAGATGTGCTTGGAGGGGCGGCCTCTCCCTCTCTTGGGAGGTGGCGAGCCAGGTCCCTCCTTGGGGGCCTTCCCATTCTCGGCGTCGAAGAACTTCCTCGTCGGCGCCATGAGGACTACAACAAGGCGGCGAGGCAGAGAGAAGGAAGAAGAAGCAGGTGGCGAGAAGATGAATATGAGCAAGGGATGCTAACCGCCGTCCTCCACGATCCCACACAATGATGGTTTTCTCTGCATGCAGCACGGTCTCATCAAGTCGAACAGTTTCCAAGGAAGCGTGGGGAAGTGGAGGCACCCACATCCCATCAATCGCCACACGTCGACCAAGGCCGCAGGCGGTTAGGGCCTGCGGCGCTTGGCACTTGCCCTTTGGCTTCACCTCGAAGCCAAGTACGAGTGCGCCTTGGGCCCGGGGGCTACTGTCAGCGTTCTGGGAATGGGGGTGCCTAGACTTGCTTGCCTGCGGCGCATGATGTGGCTCTGTCATACGTCCTGGTACGACCCAGCTTCAACATCGACAATTCAAGACCCTCGCGAGGGGCCAAGCCTTGTGAGGCGGACGATACCAAGACCTCCCTGGGGGTGGCCTCCCTAGGCAGGCTCTCAAGGAGCAGAGATATCTGTGCAAGGTGCACCTCGCGAGGTTCGGATGACATGAGCCATGAGGACCAAGGCCAGGCGGGCGCCAGCGGGCACAATGTACCAGTTTCCTCTTTGGTTCTATGGAAGCAAGCACATGCACGAAATCTTGAGGAATCAAGAAAAGGTTTCCATTCCAGTGCAACAAGACCAAGACCGCCAGGACGACAGGATGGAGGTCATCACGGAGCCCACCGCGGTGTCACAACCAAAAGCTTTTGTAGGCAAAGACTACTTTTCTCAGGATAGCATGTACTGGTTGTCTCCCTTCAAACTTGCCCATTGTGGGGTCCCTTCCCACCTTGCATTTGGGAAGAGGACCATGGCCACTATAAATAGGACTTAGCCACCACCATAGAGGGGGACTGGCCATTCAGATCATCCTCACATCTGCAAGCTCATCGAGCGCAAGAACACCTCCCCTCTTGAGGTCGTTCTCCACTGTACTAGTCCATCCTCAGCCGCTTGAGGCAAATCCACCCCAAAGCAGGAGTAGGGTTTTACACCGCAAGCAGGCCCGAACCTGGGTAAACTACCGTGTCTCTTGTCCATTGGGTTCATCGAGCTAGGATGTGGGATCGGCAAGTAGGCAGGTTGGGGAGGACGAGTTCTTCGCATGCACCCCAATGTTCGAACCTCTCAAGGGTCTACGGAATCCCCGAATCCGATAGCCCGTTTCTTTTGTTCCTCCTCATCGCAAACAGTTAATTGAAATAAACTGTATGCCCTACATCGCACACGCAACTAAAATCCAAACCTTGTTTGATGCATCCGTCATCGCAAACATTTTGCACCTTTTTGACATTTTTTACACCACTGTTTGCGATTATTGCATCGCACACAGTTTCGTCGAAGGGTCTCTAATCGTGGTGTCGCGTTAGCAGCATCCCGCAGTAGTGAAATATCCCCAAACCACTAGAGGCATCCACGAAAACACTTTTCCACCGCCGCAACCTTCTGTACCCGTGAGAACCCATCTAGGGACCTTTTTCGGCACCCTGCCGTAGGGGGGTTCGATCACGGAAGGCTTCTACATCAACTCTAGTGCCCTTCCGAAGAAGTGTGAGTAGTTTACCATAGACCTGCGGGTCCAAAGCTAGTAGCTAGATGGCTTCTTCTCTCTCTTTCATTCTCATACCATGTTCTCCTTGATGTTCTTGGAGATCTATTCGATGTAATACTTTTTTGCGGTGTGTTTATCGATGAATTGTGGATTTATGATCAGCTTATCTATGAGTATTATCTGAATCTTCTCTGAATTCTTTTATAAATTATTTGATATCTTTGTAATTCTGTTCTAACTATCGATTTAGTTTGGCCAACTAGATTGGTTTTTCTCGCAATGGAGAAGTGCTTAGCTTTGGGTTCAATCTTGCGGTGTCCTTTCCCATTGACAGTAGAGGTAGCAAGGCACGTATTATATTGTTGCCATCGAAGATAAAAAGATGGGGTTTTCATCATATTGTTTGAGTTAATTCCTCTACATCATGTCATCTTAATTAATGTGTTACTCCATTCTTTATGAACTCAATACTCTAGATGCATGTTGGATAGTGGTCGATGTGTGGAGTAATATTAGTAGATGCAGAATCATTTTGGTCTACTTGATACGAACGTGATGCCTATATTCATGATAATTGCCTTACATATCTTCATAACTTTGCGCTTTTCTATCAATTGCTCGGCAGTAATTTGTGCACCCACTGTATTATTTGCTATCTCGAGAGAAGCCTCTAGTGAAACCTATGGCCCCCGGGTCTATTTTCCATCATATAAGTTTCCGATCTACAATACTAGTTTCCAATCTACTATTTTTGCAATCTTTTACTTTCCGGTCTATAAACCAAAGATACCAAAAATATTTACTTTATCGTTTATCTATCTCTGTCAGATCTCACTTTTGCAAGTAACCATGAAGGGATTGACAACCCCTTTATCGCGTTGGGTGCAAGTTGTTTGATTGTTCGTACGGGTATTAGGTGATTTTTGTGTTGTCTCCTACTGAATTGATACCTTGGTTCTCAAACTGAGGGAAATACTTATCTCTACTTTGCTGCATCACCCTTTCCTCTTCAATGGAAAAACCAATGCAAGCTCAAGTTGTAGCAAGAGGATATCCAGTGGTTCCAATTACGGAAATATGCCCTAGAGGCAATAATAAAGTTTTTTTAATTATATTTTCTTATTCATGATAAAGGTTTATTATTCATGCTAGAATTGTATTGACCGGAAACTTAAATACATGTGTGAATACGTAAACAAATACCGTGCCCCTAGCGAGACTCTACTAGACTACCTCGTTGATCAAAGATGGTTAAGGTTTCCTAACCAAAGACATGAGTTGTCACCTGATAACGGGATCACATCATTAGGAGAATGATGTGATGGACAAGGTCCATCTATCAAATACATATTCCTTTAACCATGATATCATGCAACTCTCGGATGCCAGAGGAATATCTTGTGTGCTATTAAATGACACAACGTAACTGGGTGATCATAAAGATGCTCTACAGGTATCTCCAAAGGTGTCTACTGACTTGGCATGGATCAAGATTGGGAGTTGTTACTCCATGTATCGGAGAGCTATCTCTGGGCCCTCTCAGTAATACAGCATCACAAGAAGCTTGCAAGCAATGTGACTAAGGAGTTAGCAACGAGGTGTTGTATTATAGAATGAGTAAAGAGACTTGCCAGTAATGAGATTGAACTAGGTATGAAGATACTGACGATCAAATCTCGGGAAAGTAACATACTGACAGACGAAGGGAATTATGTATGTTGTCATTAATGTTCGACCGATCAAATCTCTTGCTGGATCGAGAAGGCGAGGACATCATCGAGCTAAATGTGTGCTGAACACGGAGGTGTCGTACGTTCGGTACTTGATCTGGACAAATCATGAAGGTGTATGACTACATCAACCACGTTGATAAACGCATCCGCTTAACGGTCTATGAGGGTACGTAGACACACTCCCCCCTCTCGTAGTTATGCATCTCCATGGATAGATCTTGCATGTGTGTAGAAAAAAATTACTGTAACATTCCCCAATAGTGGCATCCGAGCCAGGTCTATGCGTAGATGATGTGCACGAGTAGAACACAAAAGAGTTGTGGGCGGTGATGGTCATACTGCTTACCACCAACGTCTAATTTTGATTCGACGGTATTGTGGGATGAAGCAGCCCGGACCAACCTTACATGTCCATGCACATGAGACTGGTTCCACCGACTGACATGCAACTTGTTTTGCATAAAGGTGGCTGGTGGGTGTTTGTTTCACCTACTTTAGTTGAATCAATTTTTACTACGGCCGGTCCTTGAAGAAGGTTAAAAAGCAAACTTGGTAATCACCATTGTGGTTTTGCGTAGGTAAGAACGGTTCTTGCTAGTTGCCCGTAGCAGGCACATAAAATTTGCAACAACAAAGTAGAGGACATCTAACTTGTTTTTGCAGAGTATGTTGTGATGTGACATGGTCAAGACATGATGTGATATACATTGTTGTATGAGATGATCATATTTTGTAATATTGACAACCGTCAGGAGCCTTGGGGTTGTCTCATAATTATTGTATGAAATTCAAGAGACATGTAATTGCTTTACTTTATCACTATGTGTTAGCAATAGTTGTAGAAGCAATAGTTGGCGAGACGACCTAGACGCAATGATGGAGATCAAGGTGTCGAGCCGGTGATGATGGAGATCATGATGATGCTTTGGAGATGGAGATCAAAAGCACAAGATGATGATGGCCATATCATGTCACATATTTTGATTGCATGTGATGTTTATCCTTTATGTATCTTATTTTGCTTAGAACGATGGTAGAATTATAAGATCTCTTCACTAAATTTCAAGATAAAAGTGTTCTCCCCGACTATGCACCATTGCCGAAGTTCGTCGTTTTGAAGCACCTCGTGATGATCGAGTGTGATAGACTCTACGTTCACATACAACGGGTGTAAGACAGTTTTATGCAGAATACTTGGGTTAAACTTGACGAGCCTAGCATGTACATACATGGCCTCGGAACACTAGAGAACGAAAGGTCGAGCGTGAGTCCTATAGTAGATATGATCAACATAGAGACATTCACCATTGATTACTAACCCATCTCACGTGACAATCGGACATGGGATAGTTGATTTGGATCATGTATCACATAGATAACTTGAGGGGTGTTAACTCAAGTGGGAGTCCATTAGTAATTTGATTAGCTGAACTTAATTTATCATGAACTTAGTCTTAACAGTTTTTGCATATCTATGTTGTAGACCAATGTCATGTGCTACTGTTCCATTGAATTTTAATGTGTTCCTAGAAAAAGCTAAGTTGGTAGATTATGGTAGCAACTACACGGACTGGGTCCATAACTTGAGGATTATCCTCATTGCTGCATAGAAGAATTATGACCTTGATGCACCGCTAGGTGACAGACCTGCTGCAGGAGCTACTGCAGATGTTATGAATATCTGGCAGACTCAATCTGATGACTACTCAATAGTTCAGTGTGCCATGCTTTATGGCCTAGAACTGGGACATCAAAGACGTTTTGAATGCCACGTAGCATATCATATGTTGCAAGAGCTAAAGTTGATATTTCAAGCTAATTCCCCGGTTGAGACATATGAAGTCCCCAACAAGTTCTATAGCTGCAAGATGGAGGAGAACGGTTCTGTCAGTGAACGCATACTCAAAATGTCTGGGTATCATAACCACTTGACTCAGCTAGGAATTGATTTTCTAGTTGAGAGTGTTATTGACATAGTTCTTTAGTCACTACCACCAAGCTACAAAGGCTTCGTGATGAACTATAATAAGCAAGGGATGACAAAAACAATTCCCGAGCTCTTCGCAATAGTTAAGGCCGCAGAGGTAGAAATCAAGAAGGAGCATCAAGTGTTTATGGTTAACAAGCCCACCAGTTTCAAAAAAAAGGGCAAGGGAAACAAAGAGAACTTCAAAAAGAATGGCAAGCAGGTTGCCGCTCCTGTGAAGAAGCCCAAAGCTAGACCCAATCCTGAAACTGAGTTCTTCTGCTGCAAACGGAATGGTCACTGGGAGTGGAACTGCCCTAGATACTTGGAAGATAAGAAGGATGGAAAAGTGAAAAAAGGTATATTTGATATACAAGTTATTGATGTGTTCCTTAATAATGCTCATAGTAGCGCCTGGGTATTTGATACTGGTTCAGTTGCTCATATTTGTAACTCGAAATAGGAGCTACAGAATAAACGAAGATTGCCTAAGTATGAGGTGACGATGCACGTCGGGAATGGTTCCAAGGTCGATGTGATCGTCGTCGGCATGCTACCTCAACATATGCCTTCGGGATTAGTTTTAGACCTTAATAATTGTTATTTGGTGCCAGCATTGAGCATGAACATTATATCTGGATCTTGTTTAATGCGAGATGGTTATTCATTTAAGTCAAACAATAGTGGTTGTTCTATTTATATGAGCAATATCTTTTATGGTCATGCACCTCTTATGTATGGTCGATTCTTGTTGAATCTTCATCATAGTGATACACCTATTCATAATATTGATGCCAAAAGATGCAAAGTTGAAACTGATAGTGCAACATACTTGTGGCACTGCCATTTAGGTCATATTGGTGTAAAGCGCATGAAGAAACTCCATGCGGATGGACTTTTGGAATCACTTGATTATGAATCATTTGATTCCTGCGAACCATTTCTCATGGGCAAGATGAAGAAAAATGGAGCGACCTAATGACTTATTGGAAATTATACATACTGATGTATGCGGTCCAATGAGTGTTGATCTACGCGGTGGGTATCGTTATTTTTTGACCTTCGTAGATGATTTGAGTAGGTATGGTTATATCTACTTGATGAAACACAAGTCTGAAACATTTGAAAAGTTCAAAGAATTTCATAGTGAAGTGGAAAATCATCGTAACAAGAAAATATAGTTTCTATGATCTGATCACGGAGGTGAATATTTGATTTACGAGTTTGGCCTTCATTTAAAACAATGTGGAATTGTTTTACAACTCACGCCACCTGGAACACCACAACATAATGGTGTGTTAGAACGTCATAACTGTACTTTATTAGATATGATGCGGTCTATGATGTCTCTTACGATTTACCACTATTGTTTTGGGGTTATGCATTAGAGATAGCCGCATTGACGTTAACTAGGTGTGACGCTCGGATAATCAAGCTACAGTAACCCTCTGGTAATGATGCCACGTCACCACGATTACTGTTGCTAATCTCGTGTTAGTTCAGATCCGAGCCAAATTCAAATTTCAATTAAAGTCAAACAATAAAAGTTTTCAATTGTCAAATACAAAATGTTCAAATTGTAGCAAATAAATCATAAACAATTATGGTGGAGGAACCACACTTTTATGAAATGATTAAATACTCTAAAGTGAATAAAACCATAACAAAGCAATTATTCAAATGATTTTGAATAATAAACAAATGTTAAACTAGTTTAATTGACCACCAAACTTTTTATGGTAGAGGGTTGTTCTGAAACCTTATTTTAGGAGCTATGGTCATATTTTATAAAAACTAAAATAAAGTGTGACTAAACTAAAATAGAAAAGAATAAATAAAAAGAAAAGACAGAAAGTAAAGCAAAACAAAAAAACAGAGGAAAGGAACCCCCCATATGGGCCTCGGCCCAGCAGGCCGATGGGCTGCCAGAACCGGACCACCCCGGTCCCCCATTAACTCCCACTCCCCCTTGACCTAGAGTGGTCCCCCCACTCCACCCACTCCCCCACGCCTCGCTCCTCCTCTCCCCACCCCATCTGGATCGAGACCGGGGCAACCGTGCCCCCGAACCCGTCGACGTCGCCGCCGCCCGGAGAACCACCTCAACAAAGTCCCCCCGTCCCCGCTGGATCTGGATCGGCACCCGAGCCGATCCCCGGTGCCTGCACTCGCCGCCGTTCGCCGTCACCACGCCGGACCCCGTCGTCGGAACCTCCCCGCCGGCCTGCCTCCTCCTCATCGCCAGCCTGCTTCCCCTTCGGCGCCGTCGTCCCCGCTACCCTCCTCGCGCACCGTTGCCCCGACCCCTTCTCCGGGCGGTGAGGCCTGACCTCTTCTCTCCCCCCTACTCCATGCCCGTCTGCGCCTCACTCTCACTGCGCTCACTGCACCCCACCCTGTTTCATGTGCACGCCCGGGCCTCATCCGCCTGCGCCCCTGACGCCCAGCGCGCCACGTGGCCGCGAGCCCGCCCGCGCCTGCTGCCGCTTTGCCGCCGTCCACGCACGCCGGCGCTCGCCGCTACTTCGTTCGCCGCTCGCTAGCTGCGCCACTCCCGCTTGCTGCTAGTGCTGCCACTACTGCCGCTGCTTTCTGTTGTTGCTTGCTCTGCCTTCCTAGGCCGCGCCTCGCCCCGCCTCTACCTGCGCAGCAGCCAACTGCTCCGCGAAGCTCCCCCCTCCACCGCGCATGCTCATCGCCGGCCACGCCTTCTGCCATGGCTCCGCCGCTCGCCGCTGCGCTGCTCTGCGGCCGCCGCGCTGCCCAGTCCGCTCCCCGGCCGGCAACGTTGGCCTCGCTAGGGCCAACGCCCGGGCTCGCCAGTGTCGGGCGCCCGCAACTGCGCCCACGCCCGTTAACCCCACGCCCGTTTGGCCACCCCCGGACCTATGACATGTGGGACCAACGCCCTTAGAACGATTTATAAAAAAAAGAATTAAAAAAATAAAATAAATAATAATAAATAATAATTAATTAATTAATTAATTCTGTTTAAATTAACTAATTAAGATTAATTAACCCAATAATTAGTTAACCTAATTAACTAATGTTAATTAGTCAAACAGTCGTTGGTAGGTGGGACCCACCTGTCAGGTTGACAAGGTCAACTGCTGACGTCGTGATGATGTCAGCAAACACTATTCTGGATAATGTTGATTTAAATAATTAAATAAATCCAAAAATTAATTTAAATCTTTTAAATTCAATATAAAATAAACCGTAGCTTGGATGGAAAAACTTTCTACATGAAAGTTGCTCAGAACGACGAGATGAATCCGGATATGCAGCCCGTTCGTTCGCCACGCATACCTAGCATAGCGAACACGCAACTTTCCCCCTCCGGTTCATCTGTCCGAAAACGCAAAACACTGGGGATATTTTCCCGGATGTTTCCCCCCTTCACCGCTACCACCTCATACCGCGTTAGGGCACCCCTAGCACCGCTACTTGTCATGTCATGCATCACCATGCATTTGTTTGCTTAATATTCATTGTTTCTTCCCCCTCTTCTCTCGCTAGACACCGAAACCGATGCCGCTTCTACCCAGTACGACTACGGTGTTGATGACCCCTCTCTTGCCAGAGCAACCAGGCAAGCCCCCCCTTGATCACCAGATACCGCCTACTCTCTTTATACTGCTTGCATTAGAGTAGTGTAGCATGTTACTGCTTTCCGTTAATCCTATTCTGATGCATAGCCTGTCATTGTTGCTACAGCTGTTGATACCTTACCTGCAATCCTAAATGCTTAGTATAGGATGCTAGTTTATCATCAGTGGCCCTACATTCTTGTCTGTCTGCCATGCTATACTATCGGGTCGTGATCACTCGGGAGGTGATCACGGGTATATACATACATATATACATACTATACAGGTGGTGACTAAAGCCGGTTCAACTCGTTTAGTACCCGCGAGTGATTACAATGTTGGGGGCTGAAGGGGCAGGTGGTTCCACCCAGGTAGTGGTGGGCCTAGATTCTCGATGGCCCCCGACTGTTACTCGAGGCGGAGCGACAGGGCAGGCAGAGACCACCTAGGTGAGAGGTGGGCCTGGCCCTAGTTGGCGTTCGCGGTTACTTCAAAATAACACGCTTAACGAGATTTGCGAATTTGATCTGAGTCTGGGTACTGGCCTATATGCACTAACCAACTACGCGGGAACAGTATGGGCACTCGACGTCGTGGTATCAGCCGAAGCCTTCGTGACGTCAGTGACTGAGCGACGTGCATCGGGTTGGACCACGTAACGCAACTTCCTTTGTAATGGAGGTTGCTAGGTCTGCTCTCCGGCCGCCCTCGCAACGTGCATGTGTGCAATGGGCGATGGGCCCAGACCCCTGCGCCATAGGATTTATACCGGCGTGCTGACCTCTCTGTTGTGCCTAGGTAGGTCTGTGATGTGTTGATCTTCCGAGGCTGGGCATGGCCCAGACAAGTGTGTCCGGACAAAGGGGATCGAGCGTGTTCGGAAATGTGGTGCACCCCAGCAGGGAAGTTAATCTATTCGAATAGCCGTGATCTTTGGTAAAAGGACGACTTGGAGTTGTACCTTGACCTTATGACAACTAGAACCAAATACTTAATAAAACACACCCTTCCAAGTGCCAAAACAACCGGTGATCACTCTCTCACAGGGCGATTTGGGGAGGATCATCGGTTAGGATTATGCTATGCGATGTTACTTGGTGAACTTACCATCTACTCTCTTCTTCTGCTGCAAGATGGAGGTTACCAGAAGCATAGTCTTCGAAAGGACTAGCTATCCCCCTCTTATTCCGGCATTCTGCAGTTCAGTCCACATATGATACCCCTTTTCCATTTGATACCAATGCATACATATGTAGTGTAGCTCCTTGCTTGTGAGTACTTTGGATGAGTACTCACGGTTGCTTTGCTCCCCCTTTTCCCCTTTCATATACCCGATTGCTACGACCAGACGTTGGAGTCCAGGAGCTAGACGCCACTGTCGATGATGACTGATACTACTCGGGAGGTGCCTACTACTATGTGCATCCTGCTGACGACGACCAGGAGTAGTTTAGGAGGATCCCAGGCAAGAGGCCTGCGCCTCTTTCGATCTGTATACCAGTTTGTGCTAGCCTTCTTAAGAAAAACTTGTTTAACTTATGTCTGTACTCATATGTTGTTTCTTCTGCTGACTCATCTATGATCGAGCTCTTGTATTCGAGCCCTCGAGGCCCCTGGCTTGTAATATGATACTTGTATGACTTATTTTATTTGTAGAGTTGTGTTGTGATATCTTCCCGTGAGTCCCTGATCTTGATCGTACACGTTTGCGTGTATGATTAGTGTATGATTGAATCAGGGGCGTCACAAGTTGGTATCAGAGCCGACTGCCTGTAGGAATCCCCTTCCAAACTCCTTGGCAGAAGTCGAGTCTAGTCAATTGAAAAACTTTTACTAACATGGCTGTGTGGCTTACGGGCCCACATCGCCATCGGGTAGTAGTAGGATATTTTATTCCTCATCTATACTCTAGGACTCTGGTCTCTCTCCTATTAGAGTTGAAATGGTTTTACTAAATGTAACTTGAGGTTCTCGATAAAACTTCTCCAAGAGAGCCCCTCATTCCAGATGATCGCCTGCTGCACCAGAAGATTTCGAAGATACTCTCTGATGTTCTCTCAAGACTTTATGCCCATTGCTTTTGTAATTCCCTACGATTAAAATATCCCTATGGATAAATACATACACCCGTCGTTCTTACTTTTATTCCAAGTTAATCTTGTTATTACAAGATACCCCCAAACTTCTCTCTATTGCTCCGAGAAATCTTTGTGCTTACTGCCTTGTAGTTCCTTGTTGCCTGAATACACCTACAACTTAATCCTCACACTCACCGAGGATTTGTTTCTCCCCAGTTGTTCATGTGTTCACAAAGTCTTCGAAATGCTATTCGATCTTTCGAAAATCCTCAGCAAGCTATTTCTCTTGAAATTCTTGCTTCCCTGCATTATGATTAATCCCATAAGTCTAGTAATCTTATTGGCATCCATTGTCATTATAATTTTGAGTCCCTTGATTCAACGTGTTGCGATTGCTTGCAATCCTCAGAAGAATCTTAGAATTCTTTCTTCCAGCTCAGACGCCATTTTAAACATGAGCTGGATCTCGACTAGTCAAATTGTCGTCGATTGTACGCCTAAGGCTATTCATCTTATCCATCCCTAATCAGAGCATTGCTTCTGACCCCTTGTTTTGGAAATCATAATTCCTTTGCAATTGAGCTTTGGGTTAGTCAGTTGTTTCTATCATCCAATGCTTTGGTATGGTTTCTTCCTCTAATAGAGTACCGATACTCGCAACAGCTCCATTGTAGACCACAAACCCCTTGTTGGATTATTACCCGACAGTGTCCTTCATATTCAACAACCTTGTGAGCCTTTCCAGGGGTATATAATTCCTCTGGTAATTTCTATCCTCTGCCTTGATAACCATACTCCACTTTCAAGGTTGCATTATTTACTCCGAAGTTTGTGGTATATGTTCCTAAGAGGCCCCAATTGAAAGTGCAACTATCCCTAGGTGGTTTTGGTAATTCATAACAACATATAGCTCATTGAGCTAATGCTATTCCAAGATGATTATTTCAGGAAAGCTCAATGATTGGCATGGCATGGATGTGAAAGTGGAACCCTCAAAATGCTAAGGACAAAGGATTGGCTCAAGCTCAAAAGCTCAAGACTCTTCATTTTATATTTTAGTGATCTAAGATCACATTGAGTCCATAGGAAAAGCCAATACTATCAAGGAGGGATGAGGTGTTTCTTAATGAGCCTCTTGCTTCATGTGCTTAATGATATGCTCCAAAACCCTCAACTACTTTCCCATATCCACATATGACCTAAACTCTAAGCCAAACTCAGTCCTACCGATTCTTCCTATCTGGCGCCACCGAGTTTCACTTGTCATTAGCCACTGCCAAACCCTAGCAATTCGGTTCTACCGATAAGGATCTCGGTCCCACCGAGATGGGGTTGCAAACTCTCTGTTTCCCTTTCATAACTTTTCGGTCCCACCGAAAGAGCGAATCGGTCCCACCGAGATTGCAATGTAAACTCAGTGTTTCCCCTTTGTACCTTTTCGGTCTCACCGAGTTCCACCGGTCTCACCGAAAGAGCAAATCGGTCCCACGAGTTTGCCTGACCAACTCTCTGGTTAGCTAATTACCAAATTCGGTCTCACCGAGTTTGTGTAATTCGGTCTCACCGAGATTACGTTATGCCCAAACCTACCGAATCGGTCTCCTACCCGAGTTTTGCATGTCAGTCCCACCGAAATCCTAACGGTCACTAGGTTTACTAGTCGGTCAGACCGAGTTTATTGATTGGTCCCACCGAGGATTGGTAAACTGTGTAACGGTTTGGATTTGTGTGGAGGCTATATATACCCCTTCCACCTCCTTCTCATTCTGAGAGAGACCATCAGAACACACACATCATTCCAACTCATTGTTCTGAAGAGAACCACCCGTACTCATGTGTTGAGACCAAGACATTCCATTCCTACCATATGAATCTTGATCTCTAGACTTCCCAAGTTGCTTTCCACTCAAATCTTCTTTCCACCAAATCCAAATCCTATGAGAGAGAGTTGAGTGTTGGGGAGACTATCATTTGAAGCACAAGAGCAAGGAGTTCATTACCTACACACCATTTGTTACTTCTTGGAGAGTGGTGTCTCCTAGATTGGCTAGGTGTCACTTGGGAGCCTCCGACAAGATTGTGGAGTTGAAACAAGGAGTTTGTAAGGTCAAGGAGATCGCCTACTTCGTGAAGATCTATCGCTAGTGAGGCAAGTCCTTCGTGGGCGATGGCCATGGTGGGATAGACAAGGTTGCTTCTTCATGGACCCTTTGTGGGTGGTTGCTTCTTCGTGGACCCTTCGTGGGTGGAGCCCTTCGTGGACTCGCGCAACCGTTGCCCTTGGGTGGAGCCCTGTGTGGACTCGCACAACCGTTACCCTTCGTGGGTTGAAGTCTCCATCAACGTGTATGTAGGATAGCACCACCTATCTGAACCACGGGAAAAACATCCGTGTCTCCAATAGCGTTTGAATTCTCCAAACCCTTCCCTTTATATTCTTGCCCATAAACTCTTTGCATGCTTGCTTGAATTGTGTGATGATTGCTTGACTTGTCTTAAAATAGCTAAAATCTGCCAAGAACTAAAATTGGGAAAAGGTTAAGTTTTTATTTGGTCAAGTAGTCTAATCACCCCCCTCTAGACATACTTTCGATCCTACAAGTGGTATCAGAGCTTTGGTCTCCATTTGCTTGATCTCCATAGCTTTTGGTGGTCATAGCCTTGGTTTCACAACCTAGGAGAGTATGGCGTCTAGTGAGGGAAATTATCACCATGGAGGTCCTTACTTTGATGGTACTAATTTTGCTAGTTGGAAGCATAAAATGAAAATGCATATTCTTGGACATAATCCCGCCGTTTGGGCTATTGTGTGTGTTGGTTTGCAAGGTGACTTCTTTGACGGGAGAGAACCAAACCGTGAAGCTACCGCGGATGAGTTGAAGATGTTGCAATACAATGCTCAAGCTTGTGATATTCTCTTCAATGGATTGTGCCCCGAAGAATTCAACAAAATCAGCCGCCTTGAGAATGCAAAGGAAATTTGGGACACTTTGATTGGTATGCACGAAGGTACCGACTCCGTCAAGGAATCCAAGTTGGATGTGCTTTAAAGCCAACTTGACAAGTTCAAGATGAAGGATGGTGAAGGTGTCGCTGAAATGTACTCTAGGCTTGCCCTCATCACAAATGAGATTGCCGGCTTAGGAAGTGAAGAGATGACCGATAGATTCATCATCAAGAAGATCCTTAGAGCCTTGGATGGAAAATATGATACCGTGTGCACATTGATCCAAATGATGCCCAATTACAAAGATCTCAAGCCAACGGAGGTGATTGGAAGAATTGTTGCTCATGAGATGTCACTTAAGGATAAAGAGGAACTTCACAACAAATCAAGTGGTGCCTACAAAGCCTCATGTGAAGCCCCTACATCATCAAGTGAGAAACAAGACTTCAATGAAGAATTGAGCTTAATGGTGAAGAACTTCAACAAGTTCTACAAGAATAGAAGCTCCAAATCAAGGTCCTACAATGACAAAAGATCGTCTAGTCGAGAGCGAAACTGCTACAATTGTGGAAGACCCGGACACTATTCCAATGAGTGTACGGCTCCCTACAAGAGAAGAGAAGATTCTCCAAAAAGAAGAAGCAAGGGATCACCACCAAGAGAGAGAAGGAGTAGAGATGATCATTATGAACGAAGATACTCACGGAGAAGCAAGGATTCGGAAAGGAAGGAAAAATCATCAAGGAGCTACACAAGACGAAGACATCAAGCTCATATTGGTGAATGGGTATCCGGCTCCGACTCCGACAGCCACTCTGAGAGAAGTTATCACTCCGACTCCGAAGATACTCAAGATGAAGGTGTTGCCGGTCTAGCACTTGTGTCAACCAACTCCTACGACATATTTGACTCACCAAATGAAGGAATTGGAAGATGCTACATGGCCAAAGGTCCTAAGGTAACACACCCCGAGTATGTTGATTTCAATAGTGATGAAGATGACTTGTTAGGTGATGATTTGATTGGTGACAACTCTAGTGATGAATACTATGATGAAAGACCAATTAATCATGCTAATCAAGATAAAACGAATGATAATGATAAGGAGAAGATTGAGGCTCTAACTAAAGAACTAAAAACTCTTAAGTTAGCTCATGACACTATCTTCGAAGATCATCGAGAACTTTTAAGGGCTCATGAGAAGCTACTCTTTGAAAAGCTCAATCTTGAGCAAGAGCATGAGTTCTTAAAGGCAATCAATGATGATCTCCGCAAGAAAAGTTCTTCTTACATTGCCAAGCATTTACTCTTATCCACTTACATGCCTCAAGTAAAATCTAACAAGAAAGATTCTTCCTCTAGTAGTAACAATGATCATGCTAAATCCAATATTGTTGCTTCTAGTAGTTCTCTTGATTCCACTAATGATTCTCTTAGCCAAGTTACACTTGAGAAAGAAAATAGCTTATTGAAGGGAATTATAGAGAAAGGAGTGTACAAAAGCCTTGCCGGGAGTAAGCAATTCGAGGAAATTGTGCGCAAGCAAGGAATGCACCGGAAGAATCAAGGTGTTGGTTTTGAACGAAAGTTCAATGCCAATGGAGTTGAATGGGAAGAAGATCAATACCCCAAGACAAAGTTTGTCCCTCAACAAGAGAAGTATACTTCTTTCAAAGGGACACAAGCTCAAGATGATCTTCCACCACAAGACTACGAGCAAAAAGGCAAGGACAACCTTCAAGAGGAAATTGATGCATTTGAAGAAGCTCCTAAGACCTTAGTCAAGTGGATTCCCAAGACTTCTTCAAGTTCCACTTCATCAAGTACGACTACAACTCCAAGGATTCCCATCAAGATGATGTGGATCCAAAAGAAGAAGAACTAGAGAGTTCTTGAGGGTGACTCCGCCAACATACTTCACTCTTATCATTTTGGCAAGAACAAGTGCAATCAACTTCCACATCTTGCACTAGTTCAAGGAGTCACAAACCCTCTTGTTGGTAAGACAAGGGACAAGGTAACCTAAAGTTTTCATGGACATCATCTTGTGTGTGCATCACTCTATGTCTATGGATATCTTTGTTTGTTCCTTGTGGGACTAACCCATGTAGGTATTGAAAGTGCAATTCACTCAAATGGATAGCTCCAAGAGATCTACATCATCATTGAGCATCCACATCTTCAATATCTACATGAAGTCATCATCGACAAAACCCAAGGTTAGTTCATCCCTCTTAGGGGGGATATCACATCTAGGGGGAGCTTTACTCTAAGACTTGAGCTAAAGCAACTCTAAAGATGTGAACAAAACAGTGCTTTATGTAAAAGTGGTAACCCCACTTGAGCTTAAACGATGAGTATGACCTACGAGCAAGTGTTCTCACTTTACTCCTAAGTCAATATACTCATATATAGATGACCTAGTCATCGCAAATTGCTTGATAGATGCTAGAATTGGTTGTGCATACTTTGCCACATATTTCATTTGCTATCTTATTGTGTGAGCATGCTGATTGCATACTTTACTCATTCGAGGACATCCACTTGTTGTTTTGATTTTTTGGCTTTATCTTCTTTTGCCAAGTGGATGGACAGGAATGCCTAAGAACCTCCTCTAGCTATCTATTCTTTTCTCGTCTCAAACTCTATTCATGCTGCATCACAAAATTTGATCAAGTCTGATTCGAACCACTCTGTGTGAGGAGCGCTCAGAGTCCCCGATTCGTCATAGACTTAAACTTCCAAAACCTCTTTATGAATCTCGGTCTGACCGATACTCCATTTTTGGTCCTACCGAGTTCATTAAGTTGATCTAGGTTTTCGATCTCGGTGCAACTGATTTGAATGTTTCGGTCACACCGAGTTGCAATAACTGCACACAGTTTTGCATCTCGGTGCCACCGAGTTGTTCCACTCGGTCACACCGACAGGGTCGGGCTATATATAGTGACGGGCAGAATTTTGGAAATTTCTCCGAAACCTCCTCGCCCGCGCGATAGCCTGCTCTGCCTTCGTGGTCTCCGGATCGTCTTCTCGCCGCCAGCAGCCTCCAGTCGCTGGTCTCCGCCGCCGTCAACGGAATTCTGCCCCGCCGTTGCCGCCGTAGCGAGTCTCCGCCGAACTAGGGTATGGACTCGATCTTTGTGCTATTCTCCACTCCGATTCCTAGCACATTGTGATCATCATGATTCTTGCCACGATTGAAACACTCCTATCCAGTCAATAAACTCGTAGATTAGGCTTAATTCGAAAATTTTAGTGTTAGGTTTCCGCCGAAACCATCTCGGACCCACCGAGTTGAAAAACTTGGTCCCACCGATCTGGCTTTTGCCATTGCACAAGTGAAACTCGGTCTGACCGAGAATAACTTATCGATGCGACCGATTTTGGAATTCTGTGAAACCCTAGCAGTCTCGGTGCCACCGAACTGTGACTCGGTCTGACCGAGTTCACCAGTTCTGGTGCCAAAACTGCTTCGGTGTCACCGAGTTTGAAAATCGGTAGATCCGAGATGCTTTCTGTGGAAAACTAAAACTAAGTTTTTGAATTAATCTTTTGCAAAAATCTCTGCTTTTTGTGATGCTCATCCACTCTATCTTATCCATAATCTATTCACAGGGTCAGCAGTCAGTTTGCAACATGTCTGATCAAAGTGACAGCCAGAACCTCTCAGAGCAGCAAGTGGTCATGAGTGAGGGCACTAGTCCCTCCAGTTCATCTGATGAAGGCAGCAGGAGCACCCCCAGCAATCTGCCTAAGGCTGCCACACGTCAAAGGAAGAAGAGAACGTCTGATTCTGAACATTGATGACTATGTGGCAGAGGAGGAGGCCACTTCCAAAAGAGTTGAGCCAGCTCAAGGCTCAAAGCCAGGCCTGAAAGTCAAGAGGCCAGCAGGCAGGCAGCCAATGTCAAAGGCTAGAGCCTCAACTAAGAAGCCTGCTCCCATTGAGCCCGTTGCTGCTGAGGGCAAAAAGAGGAAGGAGAGAGTAAAGAAGACTGTAGCCAAAGTGCTTGGGAGAGCCTCCATCATGGTAGAAGAGGAGGAGGAAGAAGAGGCAGCTGCACCAGCGCCCAAGGCAGCCAAACTTATGGGAGATGCCATAAGGTCAGGAACAGCTGCATCCAAGCCCAAGGAAGCTCCCAAGGCTGCATCTAAGCCTAAGACAGCACCAAAGAGAAACACAAGGAGTATACCTGCTGCAGAAAAGAACAAGGCCCCAGTGCCTCAAGATACTGAAGAAGAGGAAGAGAGTGTCCTTCGGAAGCTCAAGCCCAAGATCCCAGACCACAACGATGCTCATCCTGTGGCTGAGGATATGAAGCTCAGGAGAGACTCAGGGCTCAGGAAATGGAGAGAAGCAGATCCATATGCTTCTAGGAGAAGGACTGCCGTGGATTAACTAGATTTCACAAAGGAGCAACAAGATTTTTATGAGACTGTTTTGCTTGACAAGAAGCCAATCGTTTGTGACATGAGATGGGTCGACTGGACCTACATCAAGGAGAATGAAGAGCACTACCCAGGAGTTCAGGACAGCTTCAGAGCGTGGAGAGGACTTTGTTGGGCAGAAGCTCACAAAGTGGAACGAGGAACTCATCATGCAGTTCTACTCCACAGCTCACTTTTATCCAGATGGGAGGATCACATGGATGTCTGAGGGTACAAGGTACCAATCTACAGTGGCTGAGTGGGCACAGATCATTAATGCCCCAGAGGAGCAAGATGAGACTTGGATATCTATGCCAAGAAGAAGATGGACCATAACTCCATGTCCAATATGTACAAGGAAATTCCCAATGAAGCTCTTGACACCTTCAAAGTTTGGCTCTGTGCATTACCTTCTGTCAGGACTGCCTACGATCAATTGGATACTAAGGCACACCTTACTGCCCAAGTCTGGAGATCACAAGATGATCAGAGGCCATGCTATCAACTTGCTACATGTGTTTGATGTGCCTCAGAAGTTCAAGGTGATGAGCCTCATAGTGGAAACATCAAAAGGACTGCGCAGATCAGAAGAGGAGCTGTGGATATGCCCCTCAGATTCAGGAGCTCATCAACTCCAAGATGGGCACGGCGCATATACTTTGATGGATAAGGAACACCTGCCCATCCGTCCAGATTTTGAGAACAATGAAGTTGTGATGACAGAGAATGAGCCATCGTCTGCACAAGCATTATGCAAAGAAGGAGAAGGCGAAGGAGAAAGCTGCTAGGATGCCTACTCAAGCGGAGGCATCTGATTACTTCTTGAAGACCAAACAAGAGCAGCTCGGTTACTTGATTGCATCCACGCTGAGAATTGAGCAAAGTCTGGCCACTCTCACTAAGAATCAGCAGAGCCTAGAGAGAATCATGGAACAGAAGTTCTATGACTTGGATGTCAAGGTAACGGAAGTTCATTCTGCAGTGGAGCAGCTCCAGGAGGACATGAATGAGAGGAGAGGAAGGACTACCACTCATGCTTTTTCTAGAGTGCCACGAGGCCCGAGGTCGTCTTCCGTGCCTGTTGCTGACACCAGAGCCACCACCTCAGCACCAGCTACAGCCTCAGCTCCAGCATCTACTTCAGCTCCAACTCCAGCGACTACTTCAACATCTACAGAAGCCTTCGTCCTTGGAGTGATCCGGACTCCACCACCACCTGAAGATCAAGCCTGAGCGTCGACTTAGCACTATGCATTTTCTAGGAACTTTTTGGTAACTTGTTGCCAAAGGGGAAAAAGATGTATAGATCATAGGCTTCGAGAGAGAGTTGCTTTTCTATCTTGTTTTATTTGGTGGTTTCTTCGAACTTTGTTTGCTTGTGTGTGAGATACTATGTCCTTATGTTTGTGAGACATCGATGATCATGTGTTTGATCATAAGCTACACTAAATGTTTGCTTGATGCTTGCTTAAATATTATCATTCTATCTATCGTTTGTGATCATTCACTATTCTTGGTGATGAGTGCATGTATTTCATTCTTATCATTTTGAGCGCTCCACCAAGATGTATGTGACATGGAAGAGTAACCCATGACTCTAACTCTTTGTGCATTTGCAGTCCAAAGCAAATTTTAAATATGCACAAATTTAGGGGGAGCTCTTACTTATCACATACTTCTCAAAGCGACGATATATTTCAGGCTCATTATCATTTGTCGAAGCTTTGATCTATATGTTGTCATCAATTACCAAAAAGGGGGAGATTGAAAGTGCAACTATCCCTAGGTGGTTTTGGTAATTCATAACAACATATAGCTCATTGAGCTAATGCTATTCCAAGATGATTATTTCAGGAAAGCTCAATGATTGGCATGGCATGGATGTGAAAGTGGAACCCTCAAAATGCTAAGGACAAAGGATTGGCTCAAGCTCAAAAGCTCAAGACTCTTCATTTTATATTTTAGTGATCCAAGATCACATTGAGTCCATAGGAAAAGCCAATACTATTAAGGAGGGATGAGGTGTTGCTTAATGAGCCTCTTGCTTCATGTGCTTAGTGATATGCTCCAAAACCCTCAACTACTTTCCCATATCCACATATGACCAAAACTCTAAGCCAAACTCGGTCCTACCGATTCTTCCTATCCGGCGCCACCGAGTTTCACTTGTCATTAGCCACTGCCAAACCCTAGCAATTCGGTTCTACCGATAAGGATCTCGGTCCCACCGAGATGGGGTTGCAAACTCTCTGTTTCCCTTTCGTAACTTTTCGGTCCCACCGAAAGAGCGAATCGGTCCCACCGAGATTGCAATGTAAACTCAGTGTTTCCCCTTTGTAACTTTTCGGTCTCACCGAGTTCCACTCGGTCTCACCGAAAGAGCAAATCGGTCCCACCGAGTTTGCCTGACCAACTCTCTGGTTAGCTAATTACCAAATTCGGTCTCACCGAGTTTGTGTAATCGGTCTCACCGAGATTACGTTATGCCCAAACCCTAACCGAATCGGTCCTACCGAGTTGCATGTCAGTCCCACCGAAATTCCTAACGGTCACTAGGTTTACTATTTCGGTCAGACCGAGTTTATTGATTCGGTCCCACCGAGATTGGAAAACTGTGTAACGGTTGGATTTTGTGTGGAGGCTATATATACCCCTCCACCTCTTTCTCATTCAGTGAGAGAGCCATCAGAACACACACATCATTCCAACTCATATGTTCTGAGAGAGAACCACCTACTCATGTGTTGAGACCAAGACATTCCATTCCTACCATATGAATCTTGATCTCTAGCCTTCCCAAGTTGCTTTCCACTCACATCTTCTTTCCACCAAATCCAAATCCTATGAGAGAGAGTTGAGTGTTGGGGAGACTATCATTTGAAGCACAAGAGCAAGGAGTTCATTACCTACACACCATTTGTTACTTCTTGGAGAGTGGTGTCTCCTAGATTGGCTAGGTGTCACTTGGGAGCCTCCGACAAGATTGTGGAGTTGAACCAAGGAGTTTGTAAGGGCAAGGAGATCGCCTACTTCGTGAAGATTACCGCTAGTGAGGCAAGTCCTTCGTGGGCGATGGCCATGGTGGGATAGACAAGGTTGCTTCTTCGTGGACCCTTTGTGGGTGGTTGCTTCTTCGTGGACCCTTCGTGGGTGGAGCCCTCGTGGACTCGCGCAACCGTTGCCCTTGGGTGGAGCCCTGTGTGGACTCGCGCAACCGTTACCCTTCGTGGGTTGAAGTCTCCATCAACGTGGATGTAGGATAGCACCACCTATCCGAACCACGGGAAAAACATTCGTGTCTCAATTGCGTTTGAATTCTCCAAACCCTTCCCTTTACATTCTTGCAAGTTGCATGCTTTACTTTCCGCTGCCAATATACTCTTTGCATGCTTGCTTGAATTGTGTGATGATTGCTTGACTTGTCCTAAAATAGCTAAAATCTGCCAAGAACTAAAATTGGGAAAAGGTTAAGTTTTTATTTGGTCAAGTAGTCTAATCACCCCCCCTCTAGACATACTTTCGATCCTACACCAATGAGTTGAACCAACGCCTTCCCTAACCTGTTTGAAGCCATAAGATTCCACGGCTCATACTTATCTGGTGTTGCACCAGGTAAAACTTTCAACAACTAATGTCAGTTTTGTAACACGAGAATTGAATGAAAGGTTATGAATTGAAGAAGTGGGAGTCGACCTTGAACTTAGTGTTCATGCCCATGGACCCAATGTGGAACTTATCATGGAAGCTTCTTGCAAAACTTTTAATCAGTTGGATAATTATTTTGGTGTCTTTAAATTGGATCCCTTGCAGCTATGGTTTCAGCCATATTGATATTCCTTGATTCCTTTTTCTCGGACAAGTTAAAGCACTTGTCTTTTGCAGATCAATACACTTGTCAACCCTCTATTTTTCTCTACCTCCAAGTATTACCCCTGGTATCTCGAGATTATCACGGAACTACATAACTTCTTATGAGTTCTTCGTCAAGTACTACATTCTCACTGATTCCAATTTTCCACAGCCTCTACGTTATTAAAACACTCAAAGACATCGATAACTGAATCGAGTCCACACCGTGATTAAACAACTATTAGTAAAAAAAATTACTTACGAGTTTGTACTCGATCATGCCATTTCTAGCCTAATCGGCTATATCAGTATGGTGCTGATTTTAACTGTGCTACATGGTCCTTATTTTCGTAGCACCACTTATAGTGATTAGCTAAGCTTACGTCGATCTTCCTCATCATATCATTTTGCCTTGAATAGCATGCTTGATTTCGATTTTGTATCATAAACTTGGTTCCAATAACATTTTTCTTCATCATTCCTGTGACTTGATATCATCACCGATCGATTACATCTTCATGAAGTCTCTCAACAAATGTGTCATGATCATCATCAGCATTCTGAGATCTTCTAGGGTATCAATTGAATTCATGATGAGAAATACCACCCCTGCCCTCGATGATTTGTTTTCTCATCGACCACTTTATTGCCTTCCCAACAACAGAAACTCGTTCTTGTTTTGTGTTATACCTTGAGTTCCTTTCTATCCAGGAATTGTTCTTCTTTACCTTGGAACATTACCATCTTTTATTTCAAGAATGTCATGAGAATTTCACCACCTCTTAAGAATTCTTGATACAAGTGATACTTCTTGCCATATTGATTCATTCCCTGGTCCCTGTATTATTTCTAACCAGAAAACCAACAAATGAACTATGTTGTCCGACTCCAAAACTTCTAGCAACCTATTGCCTTTAAGTTAATGGTCGATATTTCATTCGTGTTGATATTTCATTCGTAGACCAATGTCTACTGAATCACCATTCTAACATTGATCATGCTACCTAAGCCAATATATCGGGTGCACTTTTCAACCAATGTTTAATTGAGTATCTTTTCCTCGAGCAGGCCACATTATATCATTGATCTGACAAATTTTATCTCCTTGTCCACCTAAATGTGGATATCCATCTTTTTAAAATCTCAATGAATTATAAGTTCATCACCCACCTTCTCATCCTCTCCTTGGTTTAATGATGAACTCATGATTCAGTACTTGCTTCCAGATTTCATTTCCCAAGAATCTTGCAATGCCATCTCGTCAAATTTTGTTGCACGTCTTCTCAGGCATCCTGAGTCTCAGGTATCCTGACACCGATCAGATCTGAATCTTGGTTAGATATGATGGTTGGAACATATTTCCAGGAGTTATAACATCTTTACATGACCGGGTAAGGTGATGTCATGCCTAGCACACCTGGCCGGAGCACCTAGTGTTATAGTTTCCTTTTCTGCAAGGTTATCCATTCTTTCCATGAGGAAATTGTAAGACTTATTCTACAAATTGTTCCTGATGGACCCTTTGTGTACCCAAAGTCTGACCTTTGCTTGAAGACCACGTCAACGCTATCTCGAAGCATGTCTGTGGTACTCCAATTTTCAACAAAGAACATTTGAAGCCCAATGCTAAATGTTTCTTGCTCAATATATCCCTGCTTATGTAAACATCTCATTGTACCACTCTGTTAGAAAGACCCTGTTACTTTTGTTGATGACATTCCGGTAACCAGCGATGGACGAGAACTTTGTCTACTGGTCCGCCTCATTCAACGAGCAGTAAAATGGTTCTCTTCATCCCTCGCCCTTGTTACCGATGTTATTGCCGACATGACCGATAGACTATCCTCTGACATGCCTTTCTTACATGATCGTGCAAGATGTCATCGACCTTCCTATTTTTAACCACATGGTGGGCCCATAACCCACAGTTCCTCAGGATCGAAACCTGACCCCCTATACACCCCAGCTCCTAAAGGTTATTCCTCATGCTTGGCTTCATAGGTAATTCGCGAGCCACCTTCCTAGTGCTCTATTCTGGTATCAGACGCAATACTTACTCTCGCCGCTCTGAACCCCTTTCTCACTGTGGTTCAGACTTTGAGCAGCTATCTATCCGCTTGGACCCTCTCATTGTACCTTCGTACTGTACTCTTGATGTAATTTATATGTTCAACTCGAGAGATAATCTTATGCTCATTCATGGGTTAACCCCAGATTGTTTCCCTCGTAAGCATGCTGTCGTAGCCGAGCTGCCCCTTACCTATTCATAAGTACGTTGGAGTTCCCGAAGAAAAGGATGATGACTTCCTCATGATGGCCTGAAGCAGAGGAATGAAGACATCGATGTAATGGATCGACCTCTCCGAGAAGAGCAACCAAGACCGAGAAGACTCGATAGAATTTCGTAGCCACATCTTTCCCTTACTCCCCTCTTAAATCTCGTGACGAGATTTCTTGTAGTGGAGGAGAATTGTGACGCCCGGATAATCAAGCTATAGTAACCCTCTGGTAATGATGCCACGTCACCACGATTACTGTTGCTAATCTCGTGTTAGTTCAGATCCGAGCCAAATTCAAATTTCAATTAAAGTCAAACAATAAAAGTTTTCAATTGTAAAATCAAAAATGTTCAAATTGTAGCAAATAAATCATAATCAATTATGGTGGAGGAACCACACTTTTATGAAATGATTAAATACTCTAAAGTGAATAAAACCATAGCAAAACAATATTTCAAATCATTTTAAATAATAAACAAATCTTAAACTAGTTTAATTGGCCACCAAACTTTTTATGGTAGAGGGTTGTTCTGAAACCTTATTTTAGGAGCTATGGTCATATTTTATAAAAACTAAAATAAAGTGTGACTAAACTAAAACAGAAAAGAATAAATAAAATGAAAAGACAAAAAGTAAAACAAAACAAAAAAAGAGGAAAGGAACCCCCATCTGGGCCTCGGCCCAGCAGGCCGATGGGCCGCCAGACCGGCCCACCCGCCCCCCCTTAATCCCCCACCCCCCTTGACTTAGAGCAGCCCCCCACTCCACCCACTCCCCCCACGCCTCGCTCCTCCTCTCCCACCCCATCTGGGTCGAGACCGGGGCAACCATGCCCCCGAACCCTCCACCGCCGCCCAGAGGACCACCTCGCCGAAGCTCCCCCCGGCTGGATCTGGATCGGCACCCGGGCCGATCACCGGTGCCCGCACTCGCCGCCGTTCGCTGTCACCACGCCAGACCCCATTGACGGAACCTCCCCGCCGGCCTGCCTCCTCCTCATCGCCGGCCTGCTTCCCCTCCGGCGCCGTCGTCCCCGCCGCCCTCCTCGCGCCCCGTTGCCCCGACCCCTTCTCTGCGTGGTGACGCTCGGCCTCTCCTCTCCCCCTACTCTATGCCCGTCTGCGCCTCACTCTCGCCGCGCTCACCGCACCCTGCCCTGTTTCGTGTGCACGCCCAGGCCTTGTCCCCCCGCGCCCCTGACGCCCAGCGCGCCCCCTGGCCGTGATCCTTCCCGCGCCTGCTGCCGCTTTGCCGCCATCCGCACACCGACGCTCGCCGCTACTTCGTTCGCCGCTCGCTAGTTGTGCCGTTCCCGCTTGTTGCTAGTGCTGCCATTGCTGCCGCTGCTTTTTGTTGCTGCTTTCTCTACCTTGTTTTGGACTCTAACTTGCATGATTTGAATGGAACTAACCCAAACTGACGCTATTTTTAGCAGAATTACCATGGTGTTATTTATGTGCAGAAACAAAAGTTCTCGGAATGACCTGAAACTTCACGGAACAACTTTTCGCAAAATATAAAATATCCTTGCAAAAGATGAAGGCCAGGGGGTCCACCACCTGTCCACGAGGGTGGAGGGCGCGCCTGCCCCCCTAGGGCGCACCCCCTACCTCGTGGCCCCCCTGGAGCTCCTCCGACGTCAACTCCAACTCTATATATTTGGTTTCAGGGAGAAAAACCAGAGAAAAGGATTCATCGCGTTTTACGATATGGAGCCGCCGCCAAGCCCTAAAACATCTCGGGAGGGCTAATCTGGAGTCCGTTCGAGGCTCCGGAGAGGGGAATCCGTCGCCATCGTCATCATCAACCATCCTCCATCACCAATTTCATGATGCTCACCGCCGTGCGCGAGTAATTCCATCGTAGGCTTGCTAGACGGTGCTGTGTTGGATGGGATCTGTCATGTAATCGAGTTAGTTTTGTTAGGGTTTGATCCCTAGTATCCACTATGTTCTGAGATTGATGTTGCTATGACTTTGCTATGCTTAATGCTTGTCACTAGGGCCTGAGTGCCATGATTTCAGATCTGAACCTATTATGTTTTCATCAGTATATGAGAGTTCTTGATCCTATCTTGCAAGTCTATAGTCACCTATTATGTGTTATGATCCATTAACCCCGAAGTGACATTAATCGGGATACTTACCGGTGATGACCATAGTTTGAGGAGTTGATGTATTCACTATGTGCTAATGCTTTGTTCCGATACTCTATTAAAAGGAGGCCTTAATATCCCTTAGTTTCCGTAAGGACCCCGCTCCCACGGGAGGGTAGGACAAAAGATGTCATGCAAGTTCTTTTCCATAAGCATGTATGACTATATTCGGAATGCATGCCTACATTACATTGATGAACTGGGGCTAGTTCTTTGTCACCCTAGGTTATGATTGTTACATGATGAACCACATCCGGCTTAATTCTCCATCACCGATCCATTGCCTATGAGCTTTCCATATATTGTTCTTCGCTTATTTACTTTTTTGTTGCTATTGCTATCATCAGTACAAAATACCAAAAACATTACTTTTACAACTTTTACCTTTTGCTACTGTTACCACTACTATCATATTACTTTGCTACTAAACACTTTGCTGCAGATACTAAGTTTCCAGGTGTGGTTGAATTGACAACTCAGCTACTAATACTTGAGAATATTCTTTGGCTCCACTTGTGTCGAATCAATGAATTTGGGTTGAATACTCTACCATCGAAAATTGTTGTGATCCCCTATACTTGTGGGTTATCAAGACTATTTTCTCGCGCCGTTGCCGGGGAACATAGCTCTATTCTTTGAGTCACTTGGGATTTATATCTTCTTATCATTATGAAGAACTTGAAAGATCCAAGAACCAAGATTTATCCCTCAACTACGAGGGGAGGTAAGGAACTGCCATCTAGCTGTGCACTTGATTCACCTTTTGTTTTGAGTAAGCTTGCGACACCTAAACCTGCTTCTGCTATTCGTTCTGATATGTCGCATGTTATTGATGATGCCACTTCTGCTATGCATGATACTTATGATGAAACTACTTCTATGCTTGATACTACTGTGCCACTTGGTGAATTTCTTGATGAACAACTTGCAAGGGCTAGAGAGAATGAAATTATTGAATCTGATAATATTGATGAAAGTGATGATGAAGACTCGCCTGTTATTCCTGAGGGTTATGTTTTTGATAAAGAAGCTTCTTTAGGTATTTTAGTTTGCAAAGATAGATACGAACTCAAGAGGTTATTAGCTAAATGGAATAAGCAATCTCTAAATACTAGGATGAAACCTGAGCCTGCTTTTGCTACATCACCTATCTGTGTTATTAATAAGGATTATGAATTCTCTGTTGATCCTGATATAATTACTTTGGTTGAATCTGATCCTTTTCAGGGCTATGAATCTGAAACTGTTGTGGCACATCTTACTAAATTAAATGATATAGCCACCCTGTTCACTACTGATGAGATAACTCGTTACTTTTATATACTTAAAATATTTCCGTTCACATTAAAGGGTGATGCTAAGATATGGTTTAATTCTCTTGATCCTGGTTGTGTGCGTAGTCCCCAGGATATGATTTACTACTTCTCTGCTAAATATTTTCCCTGCTCATACTAAACAATCTGCTTTAAGGGATATATATAATTTTGTGCAAATTGAAGAAGAGAGTCTCCCACAAGCTTGGGGGAGGCTTCTCAAGTTACTTAATGCTTTGCCTGATCACCCTCTAAAGAAAAATGAAATACTTGATATCTTTTATAATGGACTAACCGATGCCTCCAGAGATTACCTGGATAGTTGTGCTGGTTCTGTTTTCAGGGAAAGAACACCGGATGAAGCTGAAATTCTATTGGATAATATGTTGACAAATGAAAATAATTGGACACCTCCTGAGCCTATTCCTAAACCAACTCTGAAGAAGTGGGGTATTCTATTTCTCAGTCCTGAAGACATGCAAGAGGCAAAGAAATCTATGAAAGAAAAAGGTATTAAAGCTGAAGATGTTAAGAATTTACCTCCTATTGAAGAAATACATGGTCTTAATTTACCGTCTGTTGAAGAAACATATGATCTTAATCCTTTACCTATTGAAGAAACTCATGGTCGTGATAACCCGACACAGGTAGTAAAGGTAAATTCTCTCTATAGATATGATAAAGCTAAAATCCCATTTACTAAGTTTGCTAGCCCATGCTTAGATGAGTTTGATAAATTTATGGTTAAGCAAGAAGACTTCAATGCTTAATTTGGTAGACAATTGAAATACAATTCAAATATGCTTGAACACTTGGGTGATTATATGGCTAATGTCAAAGGTGAACTTAAGCTTACTACTAAACATGCTTCTATGGTTACCACTCAAGTAGAACAAGTACTTAAAGCTCAAAATGATTTGCTCAATGAATTGAATAGTAAGAATAATGATAATGTTGTTAGAGTTATGACTAGAGGTGGTAGAATGACTCAGGAACCTTTGTATCCTGAAGGCCATCCTAAGAAATTGATCAAGATTCTCAGAGAAATAATATAGATGCACCTAGTCCTTCTAAAAGGAAGAAAAAGAAAAATGATAGGACTTTGCATGCTTCCACTGAACCTGTTATTGAAACACCTGAGAACCCAAATGATATTTCTCTCTCTGATGCTGAAACACAATCTGGTAATGCACCTGAAACTAGTAATAATGCTGATAATATTGTTCATGATGATGCTCAACCTAGTAATGATAATGATATAGAAATTGAACCTGCTGTTGATCTTGATCACCCACAATCAAAGAATCAACGTTATGATAAGAATGACTTTGTTGCTTGGAAACACGGTAAAGAAAGAGAACCATGTGTTGGGGATATACTACTGGAGGTAAACCGGCCTTATGTAGCCGGGTTGACTCCTTGAAGATTAGAAGCCCATAAAGATGCAAGGATGATGGTGCTTCTTGGAGGCCCAAGGCCCGAAGGCGGGTTAAATGCTGTAAATGTAAACCGACTTAGTCATGTAATTTTTATTGTAAGATAGGAACGATAGAGACCGAGCTGGATACGTTTATGATCCGGCTTCAGGACTCTGTAAACCGGCGGGCATTAACCTATGTATATAAAGGGACGACCCGGCAGTGGTTTAGGGACGAACAACAACTCGAGAGCCAGACAAAGCGGATTCGCTCCATGGCCTTCAAAACCCTAGCAATACCAATGACAACTATACATAGGCTGTTCCCTTCCTCGAAGGGGCCGAACTAGTATAAAATTCCCCGTGTCCCCTTGTCTGGTTTAACCCCTAAAAGCTAACCCGTAGCGATGGCTCCACGACTAAGTCCTTTCACAAGGACATCTGTCATGACAAACCCACGATAGTTGGCGCCCACCGTGGGGCTATCGCACGATGGTTTTGAGTTCTTGAAGGGCAGCTTTGATGGACTTAAGGGATACACTGTGGGCCGGATGATGAAGAGTCGTCGCGGCAAGCTCTACATCGACAATGCAGGATGGGGTCCCGAGGCCGATTCAATCGAATACGGGTACCGGGTCCCCTTTGGTGGGATTCACGTCTTCATCGGCAAGATCGACGAACCGGCCCCTGAGCCGGACATCTACACCGACATCATCGAAATGGCTCGGCGTGCAAGTTCTTCGTTGGTTCAGCCCGAGGCAAGGCATGTTTTCGTGGGTGTCATCCATGGATCGAGGTACGAGGACGGAACGGTGTCCGATGGAGAGACTGTCGTCTATTCTGATGACGAATCTTCTAGAGAGACCGAATCACTTTACGAGTTGCAGGACGGCCGGATTGAGGGAGGATCCGAGGGCAACAGTATTCCGGATTCCCCCGATCTACCAAACCAGGCCGCCATCTTCATGGCCGTCACACAATCGGCGCCTCATTCATCTACCGCCGCAGCAATGCTCTCCGGTTCAACAACGGCCACACCAGCAGGGGCAGGAAGCTCGGCGCTGCCTCCGGCCCAAGTCCTGTCTGATTTGTTTGACGCTTTGGCAACATTGATGGCCGCGGAGGTGGATGCAGCAGCCAGGGATCAGCACAATGCGGAGATTGCAAAGGTAAAAGATCAGATAGCCCAGGCTAAAGCGGACCTGGCAATAGAGAATGCTAGGATGGCTACAGAGCGGGCTGAATTGGAAGCATAGGCCTACCGGATTAGATTGGATCGGGATGCTTCAGAGGAAGTCATGAGAAGAAGGTATCGATCACGTCTCCCGTCGGTTTATGAGCCACAGAATCTCTTCAACACACTAGGAGCAGGAGCTGGTAGCCAACCCACACTAAACCGGGCGGGGGCGCTGGGAACAGGAGCGCCGGTTCAACCGCGCACAACGGACCCGCCTCGCTAGAACAACGTTGTGCCATAGTATGTACCAACACTGCCCGGGCATTATTCCCAACCGGTTGGACAACATTGTGGCCTCCGCTTCACGCCTGGCGGCCCTCCCAACCGACGGCGAGTCACCAGCTGCAGTGGAAACACGTCGGGCCAGGGATCTCCTTCAAACAACACTAAATGAACAGCAGGCATATTCACACAGTCGTTAGAGGATTCATTCCACTCCCTGTCCAAGCCGGAGTTATAGCAGACACATGGAGGACGAACCGGCTGTGTCTAGTAGTGCACGTCACCGAAATTCACCACGAGGGAACAACCCGACCGGGGGAGGCGCTAATGCGCAAGATGTTGTGGACCATGGCCGCACACGTCGGGAGGCCGAGTTAGCGGCTCGACACAGAGCACGACAGCATACTCCGGTTCACCCCATGGCCTCCGTGGAGCCAGGACTGATGTTCAGTTCCTTAGGGGTGCCATGTCTAACCCCCGCTTTGCGTAATGTGAGACTGCCCAAGGATTTCAAGGGACCTCGTAAGGTACCAAATTACACCGCCGATTTGCAACCAGAGGCGTGGGTGGAGAGCTATGAGATGGCAATGGAGATGTTAGATGTGGAGGAGGCAGTGTGTGCTAAATATTTCACCATGGTGTTGGAAGGAATAGCTCGCACTTGGTTGAAGAGCTTGCCGACCAACTCTGTTGGATCATGGGCCGAATGGTAGCACCGGTTTATCGAGAACTTCAAGGATACGTGTAAGTAGCCGATGTCAATTGTGGATCTGGCCGCTTGTGTCCAAGAGGAAGGGGAGTCCACGACCCATTGGGTCAAACGGGTCTCAGCAATTTTGCATTCATCAGATCGTATCAATGCAGACACTGCAGTGTTAACATTAGAGGGCAATTGTCGTTTCAAACCGTTAAAACAGAAGTTGGGAAGGCTCAAACGTCACTGCAATGATATGTCAACACTCATGGCCGCTTTGGTTAAATACGTCGATTCAGATAATACCAAGGATCCGGATTTAGAGGAGGACAAACCGGAGAAAGGTAAGAAGAACGGCAATGCCAAGGGTCAACAGCATAATCCGGCAGGCCATGGAAACGGTGGTAAGCGCAAGGCCGACAGTAGCTTAGACTTTGTTGCAAATACCAACACGTAGGAGAATGGCCAGCGCCGTAAGGGCAAGCAGCCCCAGAGGGGTGGAGGTTCATGCCCCAATTTGGAGCGCTTGTTAAATCAGCCCTGTCCAATGCATGGATCGAAGGAGAAGCCGGCATCACATCTTTGGAAGGACTGTTATATCATGCGGGATTTCAAGAATTCCAATATGTTCCAATAAGACAACGGCCCGCCTGGTGATTCAGGAGGAGGCTTCCACGGGCCGGGTTACGAAGGTGGTGGTTCCAGATTAGGGTTTCAAGGCAACCAAACCAGACACGTCAATCATGGGCATCAAGGCAACCAGGGAGGTTACAACCATCAAGGGAATCTGTAGCAGCAGCAGCACTCGGGTTATCAGAGCAATCCCAAACAGCTGAACAGCGGGCAATATCATGTCTTCACTACTAGTTTGTGCAAACGTGATCAGAAGCTTCACAAAAGGGCAGTAAAGTCTGTTGAGCGAGCAGTACCTCAGTATTTACGCTAGTCTGAGCAACCTATTGTGTGGAGTAGAGATGATCACCCACCCCGGGTTGACAATCCAGGTCACTTGGCCCTGGTGGTGGCCCCTCAAGTTGGGGGATACAAGTTTACCAAAGTACTCATGGATGGGGGAAGTAGTATCAATATTTTGTATTATGATACATTCCGCCGTATGGGGTTGACAGATAAGGATCTTAAACTGTCAAATACGGTCTTTCATGGTGTGGTGCCTGGTAAGTCTGCATATCCTGTTGGCAAGATAGCTTTGGAGGTAGCTTTTGGAGATGACTATGACTCAAGGTCAGAAACATTAACATTTGAGGTGGTAAAAATCAAAAGTCCATACCACGCCTTGTTTGGACGGCCGGCTTATGCTAAGTTTATGGCAAGGCCATGTTATGTTTATCTACAGCTTAAAATGCCAGGTCATAAAGGGACTATCACATACATGGAAGTAGAAAGATTGCTTTGGAGTGTGAAGAAGGTGATGCGGCTTATGCTGAGTCGGTTTGTGCCACGGAGGAGTTGAAATTCTATAAGGAGCAAGTTGATCCGGCAGACATGACCTCTTTGAAAAAGCCAACTACAGAACATGATCCAGCGTTGAAGTTCAAATCGGCTACAGACACTAAGATGGTTGACTTTGTTCCTGGCGATTCATCCAAACAGTTCAGCATCAGCGCTAACCTGGATCCCAAATAGGAAAGCGCGCTCATCGACTTCATCCATGAGAATCGGGACATCTTTGCATGGAAACCTTCTGACATTCCAGGTGTACCAAGGGAACTCACTGAGCACACACTCAACATTGATCCTAAGTTTAAACCGGTCCGGCAGTTCCTCCGCCGTTTCAATGAAGAGAGACGTAAGGCTATAGGTGAAGAGGTAGCCGTCTGTTGGCCGCAGGGTTTATTTTCGAAGTTTTTCATCCTGAGTGGTTAGCTAATCCGATGCTGGTTCTTAAGAAAAACGGCACTTGGCGCATGTGTGTGGACTACACAGATTTAAACAAGGCTTGCCCTGCAGACCCCTTTGCTCTCCCTCGCATTGATCAGATAATTGATGCTACGGCGGGTTGTGACCGTTTGTGTTTTCTGGATGCTTACTCTAGTTATCATCAGATCAAAATAGCGGTTAAGGACCAGGAGAAGACAGCTTTCATAACTCCCTTTGGAGCCTTCTGCTATGTTCCCATGCCTTTTGGACTCAAGAGTGCCCAGGCAACTTACCAGCGATTTGTTCAGAATTGCCTTCATAAACAAATTGGACGCAATGTTCATGCATATGTGGATGATATTGTGGTCAAGTCCAGAAAGGAGGAGACATTGATAGATGTTCTACGAGAAACCTTTGGCAATCTCCGGGTTTACAAGATGATGCTCAATCCGGAGAAGTGTGTCTTTGGTGTCCCGGCAGGCAAGCTCTTAGGCTTTCTGGTATCAAACAGAGGCATTGAGGGTAATCCGGAAAAAATTGCAGCAATTACATCCTTGGCTAAACCGCCGTGTATTAATGATGTTCAACGTCTGGCCGGCCGGATTACATCCTTGAGCCGGTTTATCAGTCGCCTTGGAGAGAAGGACATCCCTTTATATCTGATGCTTAAGAAAACAGATAACTTTGTCTGGAGCGAGATAGCTGATAAAGCGTTCGAGGATCTGAAGAGGCAGCTAGCTGAACCGCCCGTGCTTGCAGCGCCGATCGATAAAGAGCCATTATTATTATATGTGGCTGCTAATGCCCGGGCTATTAGCGTAGCCATTGTGGTAGAGCACAAGGAGCTTGGCAAGGAATATCTAGTTCAACGGCTGGTTTATTATATCAGCGAGGTGCTCATTGAGTCAAAGCAGAGGTATCCGCATTGGCACAAGCTGGTGTATGGGGTGTTTATGGCGAGCCGGAAGCTTAAACATTATTTTCAGGGCCATCCTATCACAGTGGTCAGTTCAGCTCCTCTGGGAGACATCATTCAAAACAGAGAAGCAACTGGCCGGATTGCCAAGTGGGCTATTGAGCTTGGACCTCATGGGCTCAAATATATATCCCGCACAGCGATCAAATCCCAGGCACTCGTGGATTTCATCAATGATTGGACGGAGTTACATGCACCTGAAGAGAAACCAGATAATACATATTGGACTATTCATTTTGATGGATCCAGACAGTTGGAGGGCTCGGGGGCTGGAGTCATACTAACTTCCCCACGAGGTGACAAGTTTTGTTATGTCCTCCATTTAATGTTCCCCTGTACTAACAATGCAGCTGAATATGAGGCTTTTCTCCACGGTCTTCGGATGGCTAAGGAGATGAATTTGAGCTGGGTTACGTGCTTCGGCGATTCAGATCTAGTGGCTCAGCAGGTGTCTGGCACTTGGGATTCTAAGGACCCACTCATGGCTGCATATCGGCGAGAGGTGGACGTAGTGGTTGGTCACTTTAAAGGTTATCAGGTGGACCATATAGACCGGTGGAAGAATGAAGCGGCGGACGCTTTAAGTCGTCTTGGTTCCCAGCGTAAACCGGTCCCGCCCAATGTCTTTCTTGATGTGTTGCATAATCCATCAGTCAAAGTACCAACCGAAAGATTTGGCTATTCCTGATCCGGAGGCTCAGTTGGTGGCAGCTCTGCATGCCATACCAGATTGGACGATCCCATATCTGGCTTACATGAATCGAGGTGAGTTACCAGACGATGAAACGTTGGCTCGACAGATAATCCGGCATTCCATGTCCATGACCATACTCAACAGGGAGTTACATCGTTACAGTGTTTCAGGAGCAATTCAGCGCTGTGTTTCTCCTCAAGAAGTTTGTGAGATTTTGCGAGAAATCCATGAAGGGGATTGCGGTCACCACGCCGGTTCAAAGTCGTTAGTTGCCAAAGCTTTTCGCCACAGTTTTTACTGGTTGACGGCGCATGCTGACGCGGAGGATTTAGTCAAGAGATGTGATGGATGTCAAAAATTTGCCCGCCGTGCGCATGTTCCGGCTCAAGAGTTGCAGATGATTCCAATTACGTGGCCGTTTGCAACTTGGGGCTTGATATGGTTGGACCCTTCAAGCGTTCTAAGGACAAAAAGACCCACCTGTTAGTAGCAGTTGATAAATTCACTAAATGGGTGGAGGCAGAGCCAGTCAGCAAGTGTGATGCAGCCACGGCGGTTCAATTCATCAAGAAGGTGATATTCCGGTTTGGTTTTCCACACAGCATTATAACAGATAATGGTACTAATCTGTCAAAAGGGGAGATGGAAGAATTCTGTCAACGTGAGCACATCCGGCTTGATCTAGCGTCGGTGGCTCACCCCCAATCTAATGGTCAAGCAGAAAGGGCAAATCAAGAAATTCTATGGGGTATCAAACCAAGGCTTATGGTTCCCTTAAAGCGGACGCCGGGTTGTTGGGTTGAGGAGCTACCTTCTGTGTTATGGAGCATCAACACCACACCCAATAGGTCTATGGGTTACACACCTTTCTTCATGGTCTATGGAGTGGAGGCAGTTCTTCCTAGTGACATCTGTCACGATTCGCCCCGTGAGGCAGCTCACGATTCGCACGTCAGGATTCACTGGACCTGTTGGATGAAGAGCGTGATCTTGCAGCAGCACGATCGGCGGTTTATCAACAAGATCTCCAATGTTATCACAGCCGCCGGGTTAAAACCAGAACCTTTCAAGAAGGTGATTTGGTGCTCCGACTCATCCAGGATCAGACTGATATGCACAAGTTATCCCCACCTTGGGAAGGACCCTTTGTGGTCAGCAAAAATCTGCACAACGGATCCTACTACCTCATTGATGTTCGAGAGCATGAAGACTCATGTCAATCGGAGGAGGAGACCAAGCGTCCATGGAACATAGCTCTCCTTCGACCTTACTATACTTGAAGCCATAGGCTCTTTATCTATACATATTTATGACACTGTATATATCATATAATAAACAGGAGCCTCCGTTATAAGCGGGGTATCTGTTCTTTTTATATCCTGTGTGTGCTTTTACAAGTTCACTAACAAAGCGGAGTTTTTTAATCCGGCTTTAGCAGCTGCATAGATATAAAAAAATCATTAGGGGGCTTGGTCATATATGAACTACAGCTACACGTCTTGATCGGTTTTTAAACCATGAAGGGATATCACTAGGGGGCTTGGTTGTCCTCACACCATAGCTACACCTCTTGATAGGCATTTAAGCCACAAAGGAAAAAAAATTGTGGAGCCAAAGAGAGTGTTGTACACAGTACAGACTCAAACATGGGCACACACTGAGCATCGCTCACAAAGTTACTTGGGGGCTCTTTTTGCAAAGCAACAAAGAGTTTGAAAGGACCCTCGTAATTGGCTATCAAGCCACTGCTTGTAAGCCTGGTGTATTCACCTAAAAACCCAGGTTAACCTGCCTTCATTAAGTAAGCCACTCCTGTCCAGGTAATCCTGGTATGACCCATCGAACATTTGACAAGTCAATCTTTTACAGACCCTGAACTTGTCACAGTTAAAACGATGATTGGTTAATTGGAGGCCCATCTTAAAAGGCTTTGTTAAATGTTTTAACTCAGAGGCCTGGCAGCCCTTGAAAAGCCTCGATTTGGAGCCTGGCAGCTCGTAAAAAGCCTTGCATATTTTCCTGTTTGAATTTTGTTTGTTGAAAATCATAAGTATTTTTTGATAAACCGGCGTCCTTGACCCGGCTTGCTTTTCAACTACCAGTTGTTGGCACATGATCAATTATAAACCGGTGTTCATTGACCCGGTCTGGTTTGACTAAATCACCAGTGTTATAAAGAAAATCTGGTAGTTATCCCGGTCCGGTTTAATATATAGACCAGCATTATGAAGATGGAGCTATCAACGTTCCAGATTGGTATTAACACCTTTGCCGTATACACGTTTGGTCAATCAATGAGGTATGTTCTGTACATTACTTTTTGTACAAACACATGATTATTCATCTAGGTACTATATACTTCTTGGACATCATGACACATCTAGCGGTAAACCGCTAGATACTTTTAAGTTGTTGTACCCAAGAACGCAATTCATCATGGGTTATGCATAAATATATCCCAAAGGGCGGCACAGCTTGTCACAAAGTATTACGAAACATGCTCGATGGCATGGCAGATAACGGAGTTTCAGCTATCCTATTACATGAAGCTTCAAAGCGGCTCAAATAGTATCATTGGTTTTCACAGTAGCCATATAAACCGGCGACCGGATCAGGACACTTCATCGCGACGGTTTGACGGTTGAGGGTCAGTTGGTGTAGGCACTTCTTCATCCCTCCCCAGACGCTGGAAATCAGCCGTTGACCAATCGATTCCAGTTAACGCTTGGAACACTTCTTCCTCATGGATAAGATTGGAAGGGTTAATATCAGGGGCGTAAGTGTGCTTACGAGTCGGAGGCACAAGTTCTTCGACTTCATGGATGTCGGCCGGCTGTCTTTTCCCTTATGCATCATAAAACGGTTGAAAATGGGAGAAATCGGTATCATCAGCCAACTTGCTGGCTGCTGGCCGCATCTGTTTGGTCAGCCATCAAAGATCATCATTGTTGAAGTTTGAACCGTCTTCTTTAACGCCTGGGTATCCTTTAATGATATCCTCCGCTTCAAGGTCTGGAATCCAGGCTTTGGCTCGAGTAAGGGCGGTTAAAGCTCCTGCTCTGGCAGCTGCTCTCTTCAACTCGGCAATATGGGATGGTAACATGCCTAGCTTCTCCAGGGTCTCCTTAATCAAAGTTGGAGCCGGTTTGTTATAAGCTACCGTGCTAATAACCCGCTAAGAGCCAGAGTATAGTTGTTCAACCAAGATGAGCGATCCGAGTGTCTACCAAAGATTTTATCAACATTTTGGTCAGTTATAAGATTCATCGACTGGCGCAACACACATAAGCAGACACTTACCAAAGATAGCAGAGGTCATAGCTTTGATTTGGCATTTCGAACCGGCTAGTTCTTCAACCACTGGTTTCAGGGCTGCCTCGGCGTATACAACTCTTTTGGTTAAACCGGATTTCTCGGTTTCGCATTCAGCACGCTCTTGGTTGAAGGATTCTTTCAGCTTTTCCATTACGGCCAGGGCCTGGGTCAGCTCTTCTTTGGCTTTTGCAGCCTTGGCTTGTTGAGACTTCACATTTTCTTGCAAGTTAGAATTTCGGGCATCTTTGCTTCTCAGTTCAGCCTGGAACATTGAAGGTATATTCAACAAACAACATATATATGTGCTAAGTATAAAGCATATAACAAGTTATACACTTCATACTTGGGGGCTAATGCCTATTTGTTCTAAAAGTGCTACAATTTGTACAAGTCTCCAGAAGAATGCAAGCATTATCCTTGACACT
Organism: Triticum urartu; assembly: GCF_003073215.2. NCBI lineage: Eukaryota > Viridiplantae > Streptophyta > Magnoliopsida > Poales > Poaceae > Triticum > Triticum urartu. Next base: position 165,469,785 of record NC_053025.1, read on the forward strand.
TGGGGGCTAATGTGCGTCGATTCTAAAGCGGAGGTGCAGATTAAAACCCGGATTAACCTTCTAAGTTAAACCGGCCTTTGGGGGTTATGCTGCAGAACGTTATCTAATTATTTCAAGATGAGTTTTATCTCTTATTAGTGACCTGCCATTGCAAGTATCAATGATGAGAAGTGTAAAGTGTTACAAAGACCCGGTTTATGATTAATAATCATATACACGGCCCTTGGGGGCTACTTGGGATAGTAATTCAGTTGTAAATCAATCAACAAAGGGAGAGGAATTTACCTCATATCGTTCTTTCATCAAGTTCACCAAGCCGGCTTCATAATTCCGGTTTGAGTGCAGACGGTTCAAGAAGCCAGAATGAAGCTCATTAGCGTTAAGATGAGCATAGCTTGATAAGTCGCAGCTCCATTTACCTTTATCCCGGGCATCTTGCTCTTCTTTGGCACTATGATGAGCCAAAATGACGGGATGGCCAGGAGAGCTGTGGCCCATTCCAGTAATAATAACATCATCACCTTGGCCTTCAGGATTTTTGGTTGATGATACTGGAATTTCAGTGTCTTTCACCGGACTAGCCCGATTTGGTTCTGCCGGTTCAGTATCGGGTGCGGCAGGCTCAGCATCTGTTGGTTCATCGGTATGTTGGCCTTCAAGGGGTGGATCATCAAAAGTAGCTTCAGGATGAGTGCCTTCCGTTCACCCTTGGTTCTTCTTCTTCGGCGACAGGGTCTTCTGGCGGATTGGTGACCCGAGCTTTCTTGCTGGGTCTGGCTTTGCCCCTACAAACAGAATAAAAGAGGATTAACATCCTATTCAAAGGATTTATGGCGCATTGAAAGGAAAGGTTCTTACAACTCACCCGGCCACAGTTTTCAAAGGAGAGAGTTGAGTTGCGGTCGATTCACCAGAAGATGAAGGAGGTGTCACCTGATAATTTGAATCGGACGGATTAAGAGGCTATCTAAAATAACCTGCCTTGGGGTAAGAGTGGTCAGAAGTAGGAGAGACCTCAGACCGGCGCTTCCAAACCAGAGTATCAGGTAAACCGGCTGAAGTGACCTGTTGGCCACTATGCCGGGTTGTCCGGCGAACTTCATGCTGCTGAGTCTTCAAAATAAATGTTGTATCCAAGTGAGCAAGAGGATGAGAAAAGCTTACTTTCCGGACTACTTGGCTAGTTTTTTGTGTTGGCATAGAGTCTGAACCGGAGGAAAGGGTAAATACCTCTACGTCATGAGCTTGACTAGCTTCTGCGTCCTCCTGAGGAAGATCATTGTTAATGAGATGCATGAAAAGAGAGCCAAGTGAGTCAAGTTCTACCTCAACTTCTGGATCATCAGTATCATCATCAAGCTCCATATTAATCCGGTCAGCCGTTTTCCGTTTTGATGTTAGTTTTACGGCTTTGGTCTTTGGGCGGGATGGCTTGACCGCTTTGTCTCCAGTCGGCTTTGCCGCTTTCTCTACGGTTTTCCGTTTCCAGAAGGGGTCATCACCCTACATATAAAGAAGAAGGATTACAGGTTGCATAAGTTAAAGATATTAGAGATGAAGAGGAAGTATAATACTTATAGCAAGTGGTTTGTTCTTGGCATAGAAGGTACTCAGACCGGTTTGACTACTGATCAGTTCCGACTCATTCAGAATTTTCTTTACACCTTCAGTGACTTCTTCCTCGGATAATTGGATGTTGCAATGGCGTTGAGGGTTGTCAACCTCACCGGTATATTCACACATTAAACCGGGGTGCCGGCTTAGCGGCAAGATACTCTAGGATATCCAATAGCGCACAAAGTCCACGCCTGTTAAACCGTTTGCCATAAAGGCCCGGAGTTTGGTGAGTTGAGGAGCGTATTTCGCCCTTTCTGAAGAGCTCAAGCATTGTGGCATGGGGTGAGTATTGGATAGTCAGTGATCACGAAAGCCAGCGAGGGGATTTTCATCTTTAGGTGAAGTGTCTCTGCAATAAAACCAAGTTTGATTCCATTCCTTTGGGTGGCTATGATGTTTGGCATGAGGAAATTCAACTTCTTTCCACTTTTGAATCGAGACACCACCAAGTTCTGTGTTCGGGCCATTTACAAACTATGTGCGCCGGTTTAAGTGAAAGAAATCCTGGAACAGTTCTGCAGTTGGTTCTTCTTGTAAATATACTTCACAGAAGACCTGGAAGTTGCATAAGTTGGAAACCGAGTTGGGACCAATATCTTCCGGATGAAGTTGGAAGCTGGCAAGCACATCTCGATAAAACTTTGCCCCTGACTGTTTGAAGCCATGACCGATATGGTTAACAAAGACCACCAGCTCGCCCTGCCTTGGGGTTGGAGGATTTTCTGTTCCTAGAACTCGCCATTTGATTTCAGTTTTCTTAGGCAGGGAGCTGATGCTAACCATCTCATTCAACTGAGTCTCAGTAACCCGGGAACGAGCCCAGTTGCAGGCAGTGAATTGTTTGGCCGTTGCGAAGCAAACAAGTTGAAAATGAAAGGTCGGTTTATAAATTACGCATGATTATATGCAAGAGACAAGGGAGTAAGAAACATACTGATATGTGAAATGGTATAAACCGGAGGCTCATGCAATAAGGGAAAAAGGTAATACTAGCACATGATTACTCAGACACTATTAAACCGGAGCATAATATGAAGGTAAAATGCTCCTCCGGTTTATCAGAGGGCTAATGGGATAGACTGCTTATACAAGGTTAAACAGCCTATGTTGGTGCAAGGAGAAACAGATCTCGCAGGGACATAGAAACAGATCTCATAGTGACATATGAAATTTTCGGATCTAAGATAAGACAGAAAAGTAAAAATAATTGGATCTAGAAGGGGTGCAGAACTGAAGCAACTTATGAAGGACTAGATCAGTTCTTTGCGCGTAAGGGTTTGTGGTGACAAGGGAAGGTTAGCTACGGCCAGGAGTACTCAGATATGAAGTATTCACCTAAAGGCCATGAAAGAGAAACACTAAAAACTCTGATGAACCTCAAGAACAGCGAAGAACAAGGAAACCCTAATGGATCTAAGAAAGAAACAGGAAAAGACTTACTATGACGACGGAAGCAGCGAAAGGGCGCTGTGGAACTCTGGTGCGAACGGGTTGATGCAGCGGCCAACGGCGAAGCAGAGGCGGAGTTCGAAGATGACGGCGGCGCTCGGGTGCGAGGTCATCGAGAGGAAGAAGAAGAGATGAATGGGTAGCAGAAAGAAAAGAAAAGGGGTCCGTTGTCCTTATTTATAAGGCGAAGAGATGAAACGGCAAGTGCGGGAATCAAGGAGCCCAAAAATTGATAAGATAATAAGGGTGTCGCCTCGATGGCTGAAGACATATTAAATGAAGGTAATCTTCGACATCAACGGATGGATGACGTTAGGACGGTTTATCATAATCTTGAAGTATGACGTCACGACGGTTTACAAGATTGAGGTGAAGATATGAGGGAAGAATTTTTCTAATTAGAGAAGATTGACATGAACGAGTTCAAACCAATCTGGGGCCTAATGTTGGGGATATTACTACTTGAGGTAAACCGGCCTTATGTAGCCGGGTTGACTCCTTGAAGATTAGAAGCCCATAAAGATGCAAGGATGATGGCGCTTCTTGGAGGCCCAAGGCCCGAAGGCGGGTTAAAGCCTATAAATGTAAACTGGCTTAGTAATGTAATTTGTATTGTAAGGTAGGAAGCATAGAGACCGAGCTGGATACGTTTATGATCCGGCTTCGGGACTCTGTAAACCGGCGGGCGTTAACCTATGTATATAAAGGGATGACCCGACAGCGGTTTAGGGACGAACAACAACTCGAGAGCCAGACAAAGCGGATTCGCTCCCTGGCCTTCGAAACCCTAGCAATACCAATCACAACTAGACGTAGGTTGTTCCCTTCCTCGAAGGGGCCAAACTAGTGTAAAATTCCCCATGTCCCCTTGTCCGGTTTAACCCCTAAAAGCTAACCCGTAGCGATGGCTCCATGACTAAGTCCTTTCACAAGGACATCTGCCGTGACAAACCCACGACACCATGGGTTCAGAAACCTATGCCTTTTCCTCCCAAACCATCCAAGAAAAAAGGATGATGAGGATTTTGAGCGCTTTGCTGAAATGATTATACCTATCTTTTTGCGTATGCGATTAACTGATATGCTCAAAATGAATCCTTATGCTAAGTATATGAAAGATATTGTTACAAATAAAAGAAAGATACCGGAAGCTGAAATTTCCACCATGCTTGCTAATTATACTTTGAAAGGTGGAATACCAAAGAAACTTGGAGATCCAGGAGTACCAACTATACCATGCTCCATTAAAAGAAACTATGTTAAAACTGCTTTATGTGATCTTGGAGCCGGTGTTAGTGTTATTCCTCTCTCTTTATATCGTAGACTTGATTTGAATAAGTTGACACCTACTGAAAAATCTTTGCAAATGGCTGATAAGTCAACTGCTATACCTGTCGGTATTTGTGAGGATGTGCCTATTGTAGTTGCAAACGTTACTATTTTAACAGACTTTGTTATTCTTGATATTCCCGAGGACGGTAGGTATGTCTATTATTCTTGGAAGACCTTTCCTTAATACTGCAGGGGCTGTTATTGATTGCAACAAAGGCAATGTCACTTTTCATGTTAATGGTAATGAGCATACGATGCACTTTCCGAGGAAACAACCTCAAGTTTATAGTATCAACTCTATTGGAAAAATTCCATCGATTATATTTGGAGGTTTTGAATTTCCTCTTCCTACTGTCAAAAAGAAATATGATATACTTATTGTTGGGGATGTCCATACCCCGTTGAGGTAACGTAGTGTTATTCGAAATTTCTCCGGTTCCATGATTATCGGAATGAGTTTGTTAACAAGACTTGATCAACCTTGTTAGTGGATTCTTTTTGATGAGCATGAGATGGGTGAAACTAGAAGCACAACCTTCTGTACCCTCTTTATATTTTCTGTTCTTTAGTAGAAATAAACTAAAATAGTATTTTTTCTGTCTGTTTCCTGACTTATCCGTGCAATATAAAAATATCCCGAAAATAGAAGTCCTCAGAATGCCATGCCAATTTAATATGATTTTTTCGGGAATATTTAGGGATTTTTAGTGCAAAAATTACCGCGGGGGGAGCTGCCACCTGGTCACGAGGGTGGAGGGCGCGCCCTACCCCCTGGGCGCGCCCCTGCCTCGTGGGCCCACGGTGGCCCTCCTCCACTTATTCCTGCACCCATCTTCTTCCTCTATCTCGCACAAACCCGAAAAACTAACTCAAGCTCGTGTTCCAGCAACTTTTGCTGCGATTTTCGATCTCCTTGCTCAAAGCACCTCTCGCAAAACTGCTTGGGGAGATTGTTCCTTGGTATGTGACTCCTCCATTGGTCCAATTAGTTTTTGTTCTAGTGCTTTATTCATTGCAAATTTGTGCTGCATAGGTGACCATGTTCTTGAGCTTGCATGTCAAATATATATGGTTCCAAGTAGTTCTAATGCTTGATATATGCTCTAGGAACTTGTATGAGTAGTTGCTATCAATCTTATTGAAGTTGGTTCACTTTGTTTGAAGTTACTAAAAATTTCAGATTGTTTCAGAAATAATGAAGAGACTTTTGAGGGGCTCGTCGAGCCGAAGTTCTAAGGAGAAACAAAAGGAAGAAGAACAGAAGCCCAAATTTAATCTGCCTCGTATCGCGGAGGTCCGGCCGTGTGAATGGCCTTCCGATGACTTCTTGAGAAGTGCTGGGATTTATGAAGATTTCTATCTATTGATTGAGAACGCCGGCCTCACCAACTTCCTCCGCGACCAACGTCATCAGTATCTCTTACTCACAAATACTTTTGTGCAGAACTTCTACTTTTTCCCTAAGAAATCAACTCCAACAGTAGAGTTCCATTTATATGATGTTGCTAGGGAGATGACATTAGCTGCATTTTGCGAGGTTTGCAAAATACCTTTCGAGGGTTCTTTAGATGAACCACACCGTAATGAAGTGGAAGCTTATATTGACACTATCACTGTGGGAGAAACCAGGAAGGTTTCTGATGCAAGAATTACTAGCATACATTTCCCTGTTTTACGCTACTTTGCCTTATTTGCTAGTCGTTGCTTGATTAGTCGCGGGAACTGTGCGAACCTTAGTATTCCTGATATTATTATTTTTCTCCATGGTTTATACTGCAATAACTCTGTTAGTATGGGTGGAATTGTTGCTAGACGGTTGAGTATGAGCCGTACTAAGGGCCCCATCTTTGGAGGCATTTATGCTTCACGCCTAACTGAACATTTTGAAATACCTATTAGGCATGAGGAGAAAGAAGAAACAGCGCTGCCCCGTGCTTATTTAGATTATAAGGTTTATGGTAGCGCATGATTTTCTTGTTAAGAATCGCGAAAGGGCGCTTAAATATAAATTGTACTTTGATAAACGTCACCCTGAGACTATTACTTTGCCTGCTCCCTCTTTGTTTAACTTGTCTGCAGGTACTTACATTGTTCCTTGGGCGGCTGTTCAAGCCTATCAGAATCCTGCACCAGCCTCGGAACCGGAGCCTCCACGAATGTCTGTTTATTCTTGGGATCCTGAGGCGGTTGCCAGCCAGTGGCAGTCAGAGTCCTCTTCATCACATTATGATCCCAACTATTCTTCATCGCAGTACGACCCCAGCTTCATCTACGGATATCAGCCAGGTTATCCCTGGCAATAGACCAACTTAAGCCAAAATCCTAAGCTTGGGGGAGTACGTATTTCCCACCGACATTACATTCATGTTCACACACACTCATTGCTAGATGTCGGTGCTCATACTCTTTCATTGTAATATCCATGTTAGTTTAAATTTATTTTTCTAGCTTTCTTCTTGTGTGTTTGATAAACCTTAAGAAAAAAAACCAAAAAAATTAGTTAGTCTACTTTCCATGCTTGTAGTAGAATTAAAAAGAAAACCCAAAAATATTTCCCGTCCTTCTTTTGCTTGTTGGGAGCTTTCCCGTGTAAATAGTTTTTATTTTTCTTTTCCTTTCTTTGGGGGTCGAGAAGACTATATTGAAAATGCTTAGTGGCTCTTATATGCAAGATTGTTTATTTAACTTAGAGCCCATATTACTTGTCTTCTCTCGTGAGTTGAATGCTTGCAGATTCCAGTTTAGTCCAATGCACGTGCACTCTTATTATTATACACACCGTTTGGTCGTGCAAGTGAAAGGCAATAATGATGATATATGATGGACTCATTGGGATGAGAAAAGCTGGTATGAACTCGACCTCTCTTGTTTTTGTAAATATGATGATTCATCGTTCCTGATTCAGCTATTATGAAGTAAACATATTTGCAATGACATTTAGAGATTATAGTTGCTTGTGCCATGCTTGATTAGCTATGAGTTATAATGGTTAACCTTGCGTGCCAACATGCTATTGAGATGATTATGATGTGGTATGATAGGATGGTATCCTCCTTTAAATGAATTGAGTGACTCGACTTGGCACATGTTCACGCATGTAGTTGAATCAAATCAACATAGCCTTCATGATATTTATGTTCATGGTGGATTATATCCTACTCATGCTTATATTCGGTGTGAATTAATTTTAATGCATGTTTACGACTGTTGTCGCTCTCTTAGTCAGTCGCTTCCCAGTCTTTTGCTAGCCTTCACCTGTACTAAGCGGGAATACTGCTTGTGCATCCAAACTCCTTAAACCCCAAAGTTGTTCCATATGAGTCCACTATACCTTCCTATATGCGGTATCTACCTGCCGTTGCAAGTAAATTTGTATGTGCCAAACTCCAAACCTTCCAATGAAATTCTGTTTTGTATGCTCGAGCAGCTCATGTGCAACTATGGCTGCCTATATCTTCCATGCTAGGTGGGTTATTCTCAAGAGGAGTGGACTCCGCTCCTCATTCACGAGAAAGGGTCGGTAACTGGGATGCCCAGTCCCATGATCCAAAAAGATCAAAGCAAATCAAAATAATTAAACAAAACTCCCCCTGGGACCCGTTGAATGTTGGAGGCACTCGTTGTTTCGATCAAGCCATGGATTGATGCTTGTGGAGGAGGGGGAGTATAAACCTTTACCATTCTGTTTGGGAACTGCCTATAATGCATGTAGTATGGAAGATATAGCCATCTCATAGTTGTTACGTTGACAGCGAAAGTATGCCCCTCAAAATATTATTTATCTCTATTTCAAAAATCGAGCTCTGGCACCTCTACAAATCCCTGCTTCCCTCTGCGAAGGGCCTATCTATTTACTTTTATGTTGAGTCATCACCCTTCTTATTAAAAAGCACCCGCTGGAGAGCACACTGTCGTTTGCATTCATTATGATTGGTTTATATTGGGTATGACTTGACTGGATCTCTTTTACCATGAATTACAATGTTTAGTCAGTCCTTGATCTTTAAAGGTGCTCTGCATTTATGTTTTGCGGTCTCAGAAAGGGCTAGCGAGATACCATTTTGTTATATCATGTTATGATTATTTTGAGAAAGTGTTGTCATCCGAGTTTTATTATTATGGCTCACTAGCTGATTACGATATTGATATGAGTAATTGTGAGACCTACGTGTTATTGTGACTATGGTTAGTTCATAATAATTGCTGAAACTTGAATGCTGGCTTTTCATGTTTACAACAACAAGAGCAAACAGAGTTTGTATAAGTTTTTCTTTTTCTCTTTCAGTTTGTCAACTGAATTGCTTGAGGACAAGCAAGGGTTTAAGCTTGGGGGAGTTGATACGTCTCCGTCGTATCTACTTTTCCAAACACTTTTGCCCTTCTTTTGGACACTAACTTGTATGATTTGAATGGAACTAACCCGGATTGACGCTGTTTTCAGCAGAATTGCCATGGTGTTGTTTTATGTGCAGAAAACAAAAGTTCTCGGAATGACCTGAAACTCCACGGAATATCTTAGAATAAATAATAAAAAATCCTCAACAAAGATGAAGACCAGGGGGCCCACACCCTGTCCACGAGGGTGGGGGGCGCGCCCCTCCCCCTGGGCGCGCCCCCTACCTCGTGGGCCCCCTGGTGGCCCTCCGACGCCAA